>NW_020837984.1:2827176-2899053 GCF_003676395.1 Aethalodelphis obliquidens
TTTTTTTTGTGGTACGCGGGCCTCTCACTGTTGTGGCCTCTCCCCTTGCGGAGCACAGGCTCTGGACGCGCAGGCTCAGCGGCCATGGCTCACGGGCCCAGCCGCTCTGCTGCATGTGGGATCTTCCCAGACCGGGGCACGAACCCATGTCCCCTGCATCGGCAGGCGGACTCTCAACCACTGCGCCACCAGGGAAGTCCCTCATGTTGATTTTTGAGATTTAATCCACTGCTCCTGAGGCTGCTGGGAGAAATTTCCCTTTCTCTTCTTTTTTCGCACAGCTCCTGGGTTTCAGCTTTGGATTTGGACCCGCCTCTGATAATAGGTCGCCTGAGGGCATCTGTTCTTTGCTCAGAGAGGACGGGGGTTAAAGAAGCAGCTGATTAGGGGGCTCTGGCTCACTCAGGCCGGGGGAGGGAGGGGTACGGATGTGGGGTGAGCCTGCAGCGGCAGAGGCCAGCATGACATTGCACCAGCCTGAGGCGCGCCTTGCGTTCTCCCGGGGAAATTGTCCCTGGATCACGGGACCCTGGCGGTGGCGGGCTGCACAGGTTCCCGGGAGGGGAGGTGTGGAGAGTGACCTGTGCTCGCACACAGGCTTCTTGGTGGTGGCAGCAGCAGCCCTAGCGTCTCATGCCCATCTATGGGGTCCGCGCTGATAGCCGCGGCTCGCGCCCATCTCTGCAGCTCCTTTAAGTGGCACTCTTAATCCCCTCTCCTCACGCAACAGGAAACAAAGAGGCAAGAAAAAGTCTCTTGTCTCTTCCGCAGGTCCAGACCTTTCCCCGGACTCACTCCTGGCTAGCCATGGTGCACTAAGCCCCTGCAGGCTATGTTCACGCCGCCAACCCCAGTCCTTTCCCTGCGCTCCAACCGAAGCCCGAGCCTCAGCTCCCAGCCCCTGCCCGTCCTGGTGGGTGAGCAGACAAGCCTCTCGGGCTGGGGACTGCTGGTCGGCACCGATCCTCTGTGCAGGAATCTCTCCACTTTGCTTTCTGCACCGCTGTTGCTGCACTCTCCTCTGTGGCTCCGAAGCTTTCCCCCTCCGCCACCCGCAGTCTCCGCCCGTGAAGGGGCTTCTAGTGTGTGGAAACCTATCCTCCTTCATCGCTCCCTCCCACTGGTGCCGGTCCATTCCCTATCCTTTTGTCTATGTTTATTCTTTTTTCTTTTGCCCTACCCAGGTACGTGGGGAGTTCCTTGCCTTTTGGGAGGTCTGAGGTCTTCTGCCAGCGTTCAGTAGGTGTTCTGCAGGAGTTGTTCCACATGCAGATGTATTTCTGGTGTATCTGTGGGGAGGAAGGTGATCTCCGCGTCTTACTCTGCCACCATCTTGAAGCTCCTCCTCATTAAATCTTAAACGTTATTTTTGAATCACAGCTTTTAGTGTTCCATAATTCGGCCACTGCTAAGTTCCCTAAGATTCCCAATTTTGTCTTTACTATATTCTGTAGGCCTTGCACCATGTACAGCACCTGGCATATGTGAGGTACTCAGTATTTCACGATTTGAATTGAATCACTTTATTAGCCAATTGTTTAATACAGACCTATGATAATGATTATGAGCCTCTCGACAAATTTGAGGGGGCTTAAATATTAACAAGTATTTTAGTTATGCTCAATGTCATTTTCATTATAGCTCTATTGATATTTCTAAGTTCTTTGAATGTTATATCAAACGAGTAAGTACTCATTTCCCCAGAGTTCCACTAGCTGTCTGTGGGCTTACTGGTATGTATGTCTCAAAGAATGACCTCTTTTTACAAAGAATGACAAAAGGACAAAACCGTCCAGACATCAAGCAAAGAAGAGTTCTGAATGAGATGTCACCAGTCTAAGTGAATCAGACCCTGTTCTCAGTTTGCACCTTCCATTACGTTTCACTCACTTTGATTTTCTCCACCCCTGGCTACAGGGCATAAGCTTCCCGCATAAAATATTTGCTCATGTCTATACAAAGGTGGTATCAAAGTTCAGACTCATTCAGGGTCATAAAAGAGAACTCCATTTGAGCTCTCCATAACAAAAGATGGTGGTTTCATGGGTTGATTTTAAGAATATAACAATATATTTTAGAGACTTAAAAAAGGAAGATACTATCGGGCCTAGGGGAAGAATCAGAATAATCAAATTTACACAAAATAATTATCCTTCTTCCTTCTTTTACTCTTGCCCTCTCATGATTCTTGGCTTCATTTTTCTTTTTGTGTGTCAAGTTTTCTTTACTTTAGTCCACAAGGCAGAAAGTAATCATTCATAGTTTTACTTACAACTCCACTTACAATGGAGTTGGGGTTTCTAAATTCAATTTTAAATTCCCAATTTTGAATTCGAGAGGGATGGCTTATTGGCAGAGACTAGATTCTCAAAATAAGCCAGTCAATCAATTATGGTTAAGGAGGCAGAGTTATGCTAAAACAGCATGGCTAGATTCACACACACACACACACACACACACACACACACACACACACAATATGTATCTGATTTTGATGATAACAGCAATGATAGAATCTCAAGTATAGTGAGTTTTATGATGTCACCCTCAATATCCAAATCTACTGGAAACCTCAGAATGTGACCTTATTTGGAAATACGTTCTTTGCAAGTGTAATTATCGTAAGGAACGAGATAAGAAATTATGCTGAATTAGGCTTAGATCAAAACCCAATGATAGGGCTTCCCTGGTGGCACAGTGGTTAAGAATCCGCCTGCCAATGCAGGGGACACGGGTTTGAGCCCTGGTCCGGGAAGATCCCACATGCTGTGGAGCAACTACTGCACCTGCACTCTAGAGCCCACGTGCCACAACTACTGAAGCCCACACGCCTAGAGCCCGTGCTCCACAACAAGAGAAGCCACCACAATGATAAGACTGTGCACCGCAAAGAAGAGTAGCCCCCGCTTGCTGCAACTAGAATGAAGCTCGCGCACAGCAACAAAGACCCAACGCAGCCAAAAATAAATAAATAGCATAATTAATTTAAAGAAATGACTTGTAAATAAATAAATGATAAATATTGCTAAAATAAAAAACCAACCCAATGATAGTAACCTTCTTTTTAAGAAACAGAAAGGACACAAGGAGAGAGACACAGAGAAGAAAGCGATATGAAGATGGAAGCAGAGATCAGTGATGTGTCTGTGTCCATAAGCCAAAAAATGTTAAGGATATTGTGTAACCTCCAGAAGTTAGGAGAGAGGCATGGGAAAGTTCCCTTCAGAGATGGCAAGACAAAGAGCATGTAATGGCAAAATTACAACATTCTGACAGTATGAAATAATGACAGAGGGAGCCAGCCCTGTTGATTCCTTGATTTCACACTTCTGGCTTCATGAACTGTGAGAGAATAGATTTCTGCTGTCTTGTAACCACCAAGTTGGTAGTAGTTTATTATTGCAGCCCTAGTAAATAAATAGACCAAGAAAAGAGAAAAAGACTTAAGGAGACCAATTGAGGAGTTCCTTTTTTCCACCAAGAGATTCCCCTGCCTTCTTCTCTGGTAAACAATGCATTCTGTATTTTATCTTAGCCAGGTAAGCTATTTTCTTCCAATGTTCAACTTATATCATATTAGTTTATGACTATAAAAGGATCCCGAGCAACTTAAAATAGAACGATGCAATAACAGTTGACTATTATTGCTCACAAATGGCAAAAAAGCGGAAGATAGCTACTCTTTATTTCTATTCCTTTACTGATTTAAACTCATGTAACTAAGTGGTAATGTTTCCTCACTTTAAGGACAAAGTGTACTCCACAGTTCTCACTTAAGCATTCATCACCAGGCCTCAAGGTCCTTGCATCATTTGGGATTGATTCAGTAAAAAAGTGACTAAAGTGAAGTGCTTGAACTGGTCCTCAGATATTTCTGTAGTCATTGCATACCTTTGCAAATAGCTTTTTAATAGCGAAACTGCCACATTATGATTTAATTTGTACTGAACAAATGAGGACATATTATCATCTCAGCCAATATTTGAGTTAGCTCAGGAGAATTTCAAGCAACTTGGATGAATTTGGCTGCAATGCAGTGCCTGAAATAAAATAAACTTTGTTTTTTGGTGTGTTATGTAAAAATATAAGTACATATACATGAATTGAAAACAACCTTCATTTTATATAACCAGAATAAAAACTAAAATGGAAAGATGCCAGCTTTTTTTTTTTTTCTATATTAGAAAATACACTGACTTTTCATTCATGGCTTGATCATGTCTCAAGTGTCCTATGAAGAGAAAATAAAGCAGTAACATGTCATTTATCTGAAGGTCACTTATCCTACAAATCAGCAGTTTGGAACATCAGTGAGAACTTGGTAATAATGAAGAAAGGCCCAAGAGAAAAGAAAGAGATGTCTGTACAGTGTTTGATTTGACTTGATTTAACAAAACACTTGATTTGACCATTCACCAAGAAAGCACTTGATATACAATTTTTTTTTACTGCTATAGTAATACTTTTATAAAGCCCACCTAGCTTTCTGACTATCAATGAATTAAAATTAATCAGAACTAAAGAGCTCTAGAGTTAGTCACAGTGATGACAGAAGGAAGTTAACAGCCTGGGAGCAATGGAGGAAATCAGTAATACTTTAAAATACAGAAAGAAGAGCTCTCTAAAATTATAGCAGATCAATTTTGCAAATTCACAACTCCTGATCAATTTTGCAAATTTACAACTGCTCAAACCTCCCACAATGTCATCTGAACACATATAAATGAAAGAACAAGCACTGCCAAACAAAATTGCCATAATTAAAAAAGATTTTCTTCATAGACTAGAAATGAAGCATATATTTTCTAAACATTCTGGGCTAAGTCAAGAACATCAAAGGTCTGGGGAGGAGGGTCAGTGTAACAGAACCTGTGATTTACTTGGGTGGTGCTCATAAAACATGCATAACAGTAAAGAATCAGAAAATATAACATAATACAAGAAAAGGAATACATTTTTATTGACTGAAAACTCAAGCAGGATGTCTTATACATGTGAAGCCAATCTAGAATTCTGTAATGTATTTAATGAAATAAATCCAGAAATAAACTAACCCCATGGGATCCGAATCCAATAATAGGTGAAACATGCAAAGCCTGTCGTGGGAGGCTTGTGTCATGGAAGGCCAAGACTAAGCATCTTAAAGACAGTTATGTATTCCCTGGATGTGTAATAAAGTAATATCTGTCCAAAGATAGCCTTACAAATAAGAATCACAAAGTGCTAGAGGAAAACCAAAACAATGAAAGGGTTGCACAATTGAGCAAAACAGAGTTATAACTCAGAACATAGAGAAAAGTACAGCAATCTGAAAAGAACTTTAAAGTAATCAATTTAATGTTTTCTACAGAAAAATAAAAGTGAAAGCAACCAAAACAAGAATAAAAAATTATGACACAGAAGTTGATGGTTATTAAATGAGAAATACTTGAATAGGTTTACTACCCAGCCAACTGGAGAGACTTGAAAAATGAAATAGTGAGTTGTAAAATTAGTGAAAACTTCCTTGAATATAGAGCAAAGGATTAAAAAAAAAAAACAAAATATAAAACAAAGTTAAAATACATTAAAGAGAGGAGTTTAATAAAATAAATAAATTGGAAACAGTAGTAACAGTTGAGAGGTGAAATGGTACAAAGGAAAGTGTAAGTATGCTAAAAAACTTTGTCTTGTCCCAAAGAAAGGCAGAACTACGTGATATACTTGTTTAAAAAAAAAGTTGATGTTTTGTGAATAAAAATTTAAAGAAATCCCAAACAAGAAGAAGAAGAAGATGAGGAAGAAGGGGAAGGAGAAGAGAAAGGGGAAGGAAAAGAGACGGCCCAGGAGGAGGAGGAGGAGGAGGAAGAGGAAGAAATATTAAGAATTAGACTGTAGGGCTTCCCTGGTGGCACAGTGGTTGAGAGTCCGCCTGCCGATGCAGGGGACGCGTGTTCGTGCCCCAGTCCAGGAGGATCCCACGTGCTGCGCAGCGGCTGGGCCCGTGAGCCGTGGCCGCTGGGCCTGTGCGTCCAGAGCCTGTGCTCCGTAGCAGGAGGGGCTACAGCAGTGAGAGGCCCGCATACCGCAAAAAAAAAAAAAAAAAGAAAGAATTAGACTGTAAAACTTATAAACCTATAGAGAAAAAAATGGAACAAATAAACAAGATCAAAAAAATTATACTTTAAAAAAAAGGGAGGGACAGGAAAAAAAGAAAAAGTTTGATAAACACTAAAAAAAAACACGTGCTAAGATGGCAGAAATAATTTAAAGTATACCATTAATCAAAATAGGCATATTTGAGTTGAAACTATTATTAGAAAGCATAAGTTATAAATGGATTTTTAAAATGTAGCTAGTATCTGTTCACACAGGAGAAGCTTAAAAGAAAAAAAAAGTTGCAACAAAAGAATATAAACATGTAATGATTTGAAAATGGCTCAGTAATTACTTTAAAGGAGCCTGAGTGTCTGACGGCTGTGAAGACCCTCCCAGCCCTAGATGGCCTAGGTTTTGAAGAGAGAGAAATAAATGTGTCTTGCTTAAGCCACAGTTATTATTGTTTTATTTCATTTTTATCACTGGTTGCTAAATATTCTTATAACCAATACATACTATGAGATATTAAAGCAGATAAAGTGCCTATTCCTCGCTTATAAAAGGATTGATCCACAAAGACAATAATACTCTTGAATTTGGATGTAGCTAACAATAGAGTCTTAAAATAAATCAATCCAAATAATGAAAAACAAGGAGAAGTTGAAAAATTCCCAGTTCCTAGTGGGGAACTTTAATATGGTGTTCTCATATACTTACATTTCAGGCAACAAAAGATAAATAAGAACATATAGGACTGAAATAACCAGGTTTGTTACTAAAAAATATTTAATAGCCGAAGTAACAAAGGCACTGATTAATCATATGAAGGTGTCAAAAAGTAGAAGAGATGTTGGACTTTAACAATCAGTTTGAAGTGCAAAGTCTGAATCAGCTGAATATCAACCATGGGAATAAACAAACAAAACAAATAAGCTGCATATCTGTACCATACAAAGAGAAAACACTTATTATCTTCAATCCCATATTAAATATTATCAATCCTATATCATTACTGACCAGCTACTAGAACATAAAATAATCTTCAATCAATATTACACAAAACATATTCCCTAACTAAAATTAAATAAAATTAGAAATCACATAAATTCATCTGCCCCACTTATTTGAGATATTGGAATACATATGTTTCTTTAATTCATGATTATATTAGTTATATACTGCTGTGTAACAAATTACCCCAATATTTAATAGCTCAAAAAATAAATACTTGTTATATTATGGTTTCTCTGGGTCCAGCATTCAGGTGCTTCTTAGCTGGGTGCCTCTGGGTTGGAGTCTCCCATAAGGCTATAATCAAGGTATCATCTGGGGTTATAGTTATCTGAAGGCTCAATTTAGGGAGAATCTACTTTCAAGTTCACACAAGTGGTTGTTCCCAGTCCTCAGAGAATCCATTTTCAAGTCCATTCATGTGACTACGGCAATCCTTAGCTTCTCACTGTTTGCCAGAGACATCAGTTCCTGCCCCTGCCATGGGGGTTTCTATATGGGGAAGCTCACAACATGGCAGCTAGCTTTCCCACAGAATAAGGCAACGAGAGAGAGTGAGACATAGGCCAGTCTCTTTGTAACATAATCTCAGAAGTGGCATCTATAATGTCAGAATTACTATTTATTTGAAGGATGTCACTCAATGAAAGGAGAATACACATGGGCGTAATACTAGGAGGCAAGAGTCTTTGGGTCCATCTTAGAGGCTTCATGCTATAATGGTTTAAGAGAAAATAAAAGTAGAAAATATAAATTATTTATGACTGAATGACAACAAGAACATTACATATCTAAAATTGTGGATATAGCCAAAGCAGTAGCAGGGAAAAATTCTTTCAAAATGTGGAAAATTAGAATAAATCAGCTAAATATTAAACTCAAAAAGATAGAAAAAGCAAAACAACTAAAGAAAATTGAGGAGAAAAAGTAAAAAAGGCAAAAAATCAATGAAATAGGAAAGAATGTTGAGCAATTAAACAGTGGTTGAAAAGATGAACTAGACAGTAAATGGTGTTGGAAAAACATTATAAAAATAATTTAAAAAAACCTGCTTATATCTCTTCCCATATACCAAGAAGAATTCTATTTGGATAAAATACATAAATAAAAAATAATCTAACTTTTAATAACCTATATGAAAACATGGGGGTATTTTTATAATCTAAGAGTGAGGCAATCTTTCTAAACTATAGCATAATTCAGAAATCCTAACAAAATCAAATATGAAAAATTCAATCTCTTAAAACATAAAAATTATAGTAATAATAATGATAAATTCAAAAATTATGACCTAGGAAAAATGCCTTAATTCATCTTTCAAAAAGGCTAATCTACCTAAAGTTAAAAAAAGATCAACTACCAAAAAAATGGGCAAAGGATATGAACACACTCATTTCAAAGAAAGAGAAATATAAATGGCTCTTAAACATATGAAATATTTCTAATTTAGCTCATAAAATAAGAAACACAATTAAACTATATATAAATTATCCTTTGCATTTATCAAATCAGCAAAATTCTTAAATTTGGTAACATAATCAAATTCCATTGTAGAACCTGTGTGCAATTTCATGTATCTTTAACCCAGCTATTCCACTTGTAATAAATTCCCCTACAGACACATCCATGCTATATGAAATGATTTATGCTCAAAGTTATTTACTGTCACATTCTTTGGAAGAGCAAAAGAATGGAAACAATCTAAATGAGAAAGAAAAGAATTCAGTGAAGAAATTATATTATATTCAGACAATGGAATGTTATATAAACGTAAAAGATAAGAAGTCCTTTATGAACTGACATAAAGATTTCCAAGATATATTGCTATGTGAAAACAGTGAATAATAGTATGTATATGTAACCCATTACGTAAAAAAGCAAAAATAAAAGTAACATATATTTGCATTAGTTTGAAATGAATATAATTACCTGGAAGGATAAACAATAAGCCAGTAGTGATAGTTATGTGCTAAGGCTATAAGAAGTGTTCACGTGAAAACAAAACCGGGAAAAGACACATTGCAGAAGATTTTAAATTTTGCAATGCTCAACTTCCACATTAAGTGGGCAACATGATTATATTATTGAAAATTTATATGCTTTAAAAATGTTATTTTTTAAAAATAGAAATAAAGTAGGAAAAACGTTAAGGTAAAAGCAATAAATTAAACAGAAAATACAAATATGTTGGCTAAAACGTTCCACATTATCAAGAGTTGGCCAGGGGGCTTCCCTGGTGGCACAGTGGTTAAGAATCTGCCTGTCAATGCAAGGAACACGGGTTCGAGCCCTCGCCCGGGAAGATCCCACATGCTGCGGAGCAACTAAGCCCATGCACCACAACTACTGAGCCCACGTGCCACAACTACTGAAGCCTGTGTGCCTAGAGCCCGTGCTCTGCAACAAGAGAAGCCACGACAATGAGAAGCCTGCGCACTGCAATGAAGAGTAGCCCTGGCTCACCGTAACTAGAGAAAGCCCACGCACAGCAACGGAGACCCAACACAGCCAAAAATAAAAAACAAAATTAAATAAATAAAAAATTTTAATAATAAAAAAAACCAGTTGGCCAGGGCGTGAGGAAAGGTAGAATAGGCTAGTATCAATATATCATTGGTGGGAATATGTAAATTACAGCTACTCCTGAGAATAATTTGCAGTACTACTAAAACGGAAAATTACCTATTTCCCATAGTTTTCTTCTAGATACATACATTAGAAGTATATTTACACATATGCACAATAAATTGGCACAAGTATGCTCACTGTGGCATTATTTGCTATAACAAAAAACGTGGTAGCAATCTAAATGCCCACCTGAAGAGATAAATAGTGGTATACCTCAAAATGGAATGATACATCAGTTAAAAAATAAATCTGAGCTACACATGTCAACCTGGAAAATGTTCCATCACTGCAATAATCCCCTTTCATCCACCTTCACCTCCCTTGCCAGTCTATCCCTCCTTAGCACTCATATGTGAAAGCCCCACTCTCCCTCTATTCTCCCTTCACTAAGGCCACTCAATCTGACTAGAGAAAACATGCAATCTTTGCGACTTGTTAATTTAAATTCACTTATCAATTCTCACTGCAATTCTGTTAATCAATTAGTAGCAATTCTCCTATGTATCTGTATTCCAATTAATTGCTTACTCTCCTAAAGGATATTTTCACACTTTATTCCCTCTCCCCAAGCTTCAACTATTTTCACACTCAGCTCATTACTTTAGCCCCTATTTCACTGAGAAATAATAAAATCTGCAAAGAACTTTATCATATCCTTATCACATCAACCAATTTGCCATCAGTTGTACCAATATACTCTGCCTTCTCTTCTGCTACTGTATAAGTTGTCCATGTAAAGCCAACTCATCCATTCATGCACTATATCCAATCATTTTTTTCCTGCATCATTTTTTCCCATCAGCATACAGACATCTTAAAAAGAAAAGCCCTCATGACCTCTACATCTCCTTCAGCTAATGCTTTATTTTCCTGAACTCCTTTTGTATTGTCTATTAAAACATAATTGCCTATTTTAAAAGTGTGCCGTAAAATACCATAAACTTAGTGGTGTAAAACAAGACAAATAATTATCTCACAATTTCTATGGGTCAGGAGTCAAGCATAGGTTAGCTGGGTTCTCTACTCAGGCGCTCAGTGGGTTGAATCAAGAAGTCAGCTGGGGGGCTTCCCTGGTGGTGCAGTGGTTGAGAGTCCGCCTGCCGATGCAGGGTACGCGGGTTCGTGCCCCGGTCCGGGAAGATCCCACATGCCGCGGAGCGGCTGGGCCCGTGAGCCATGGCCGCTGAGCCTGCGCGTCCGGAGCCTGTGCTCTGCAGCGGCAGAGGCCACAACACTGAGAGGCCCGCGTACCACAGAAAAAAAAGTCAGCTGAGACTGTGATTTCAAATGAGGGGTTCATAGGGATCCTCTTCTAAGCTTACTAGCTCCTGTCAGAATTCATCTCCATGGAGTTGTAGGACTGAGTTCCATGTTTTCTTGCTGGCTATTTGCTGGAGGCCCCTCTAAGCTCCTAGATAAGACTCCAGCTCACAGACTCTCTCAGACATAGCAGTTTGCTTTTTTTTCAAGGACAGGAGACGAACTGACCTCACACGTTGAATCTCTGATTTCTGGAGATGCCTTGTCCCTTTTAGAGCTCATTTGATTATGCCAGGGCCACCTGAATAATTTTCTTTTTGATTATCTCAAAGTCAACTGATTTGGTACCTTAATTGCAAATGCAAAAATTTCTTCACCTTTGTAATATAAACGAATCATGGGGTGAAATCCAGATGCAGTTACATCTACACTCAAGGAGAGGTGACACAGGGCATGTACACTGAGCGGTGGCGAACTCAGATGTTCCAAGGATGATTTCTGAATTTTATCTACCACACTTTTGACGTAAAATTCTTTTAAGGATTGGTCTATACCAATTGATTTGTCACCAATTCACTTAGCCTTGACTCCTCTCTAAATAGGCTTTCATCCATACCACTCCATTAAATTGACTCCTGTAAGAGTTATCTATGATATTCATGCTACTAATTCTATTGGTCAGTTGAACCCTCATTTTACTTTACTTACCTTCAGCATTTGACGTATTTAATCATGTTCTCCTTCTTGAAACACTTTCTTCATTTAGATTTCAAGGCATCACATTCTCCTGGCTTTCCTCCTATCTCACTAAGTGTTCCTCCTCATTCTCTTGACTGGTTCTTCATTCTCTCCACAAAACCCTTAAATGTTACAATAACTCTGGGCCTTGTCCTTCTAATCTGCACTCATGTTCTTGTTTTGGTTTTTGTTTTTTTTTTTTGCGGTACACAGGCCTCACTGTTGTGGCCTCTCCCGTTGCGGAGCACAGGCTCCGGAAGCGCAGGCTCAGCGACCTTGGCTCACGGGCCCAGCCGCTCCGTGGCATGTGGGATCCTCCCAGACCGCGGCACGAATCCGTGTCCCCTGCATCGGCAGGCGGACTCTCAACCACTGCGCCACCAGGGAAGCCCTGCATTCATGTTCTTAAATACTTCATCTGATGTCATGGTTTTAAAGATTCTCTATATGTTGATGACTCCCAAATAGATGCCTCTATTTTTGACCTTTCTCTTGAAATCCAGATTCTTATATCTTGCTTCCACTTACCATCTTCATTTAGATTTCTTTCTAAAAAGCATTAATTAATAAACTGACCAAAAGCAATGTCTTAGTTATCTCAGTTCTCAATATGTTTTCTCTATTCCTCAACTCAGTGAATTTTAAGTTCAGTATTCAAATTGCTTAGGTCCAAACCCATGGAATCATCACTGACACTTCTTTTTTTCTCATACCACATTCAGGACACTGAGGGATGCTTTTGGCTATATCTTAGATATACCCTGTATCCAACCACATCTTAAAATCTCCACCACAAATTTGGGTGGAAAAAAAGAGAAAAAATAATATAATTTAAGGGGTTTATAAATCGATCTACCATACAAATCCTAGTCAAATATTTCCTTGTTTAAAATTATTAATACTCACAGTTACTTTAGGATAAAGTTAAAATTATTTTTTATGACCCCTATCTAGACCTTATTTACCTGTGTACCTTCATCTCTGGGTACCTAAGTTTATAGCTTACACTTAATGACACTGAATCACTCATATTTCCTGGAGCAGGCAGAGTTTTCTCTTCTAGAAATATCATCACCCTAATCCCTCTTTTCTATATAAACCCTAATATTCCTTCAGTACTCTGCTCATTTGCCACAAACTGAGGAACCATGGATCATACAAATATATTAGTCTTCCAACTCATTCAATGGCAAAATTAAATAGAAAAATGATAAAAGTCCATGTTCACACATGAAGGATGTCTCAAGGCATTGTATGTGAAATAGGTCCTCATTAGTGGCCTCTTGTAACTTATCAGGGAATAAGATTTCAAAAGTACCATGAAGATCAACCAAAACTCTTCTAGAATCTATTCGATTTTCATATGTACACTGATCTAAAGGCAGTATCAAAATTCATTAAGACCAAATACAAATATTACTACTGTCAACTACATAACTTCGAGGCATTTAATTATTAGCACTCTTGTCTTAAAGAGGAGAAATTCATTTGAGATATGTAGAAAAATGGCTCCCGCAAAGATGTCCATATCTTAATTCCTGGAACATATGAATACGTTACGTTACACAGCAAAAGGGAATTATGTTCGCAGATAGAATTAAGGGTGTAACCAGCTAACTTTAAGTAAAAAATGTTAACCTAGAATATCTGGGTATGCCCAAGGTAATCACAATGATTCTTAAAAGTGGAAGAGGGAAGCTGAAAAATAGAATGTGATGACAGAAACAGGGAGAACAATTTTCTATTTGGCATAAAGTCTATTGTTCTAATTCTTTTCTGAGGTCTGATAGTACCTCTCTTTTCTAATTTGTGATATATTGTTATATTCTTACAGTAAATCCCCCAAACTCACCTACTTTTGCTTCAGAGAGCTCAAGTAGAGTTCTGTTATATGATTCCAAATAAGTCTGAATTTTTAACATGATCTAGAGAAAAAAACAAGAACATAAACGTGTAAATCACTAACTGGGAGGAAAACGTTTGGAAAAAATACATCTGACAAAGAATTTGAATCAAGAATATATAAAGTACTCCTACAACTGAAAAAAGAACATAAAAATGGGCAAAGAATTAAATAGACAATTCAAAAGAAGACATATGAATAGTCAAAAAGCACATAAAGATGCATAATCTCTTTAGTTATCAGGGAAATGCAAATTAAACCACAGTGTGATACCATTACACATCAGAAAGAAAAGCTAAATTTAAAATGACTGTCAATTATGTATGTTGGCAAAAAGTGTAGCAATTGGAACTCTGATACGATTGCAAATATGTAAAAAAAGAGTAAAATCACTTTGTCAGGGTGTTTGGCAGTTTCTTGTCATTTTAATCATACACCTACAATATGACCCCAAAATTCCATTCCTAAGAAAACTAAAAATTGTGTCCATAAAGACAAAAACAAATAAACAAACTTAGATTTGAATGTCCGTAGAGACTATTCATAATAGGCCCAAGATGGATACAACTCAAATGTCCATGAACAGAAGAATGAATATAAAAAATTGAGTTATTTTCTTAAAATAGAATAATATCCAAAAATAAAAAGGGAAGAATTAGTGTTATTTGCAGTAACACAGATGAATATAAAATTTATGCTGAGCAAAAGCAGACAAAAAGAGTATATATTGTATGATTCAATTTTAATGAAAATAAAAGGCTGAAGAACTTTCACATATTCGGGGAGACTAAGGTGACACAACTAAATACAATGCAGGATTTTTGATTGGATCTTAGAACAGAAAAACAGCCTTATGGGATGTCATTAGTGAAATGCTAATAAGGTCTTTTAAGTTAATAATGTTGTATCAATGTTTAGTTAATAGTTAATAATATTGTATCAATGTTAATTTCCTGATTGTAATATTTGTAACGTGGTTAAGTAAGTTGTTAACATTTGGAAGAAACTGGGTGAAGGGTATATATACATGAATGCTCTGAACTATTTTTGTGAAATTTCTGTAAATTTAAAATTATTTCCATCCTTAAAAAAACTAAAAATAGAACTATCATATGACCCAGCAATCCCACTACTGGGCATATACCCAAAGAAGACCATAATTCAAAAAGACACATGTACCCCAGTGTTCACTGCAGCACTATTTACAATAGCCAGGACACGGAACTAACCTAAATGTCCATCAAAAGAGGAATGGATAAAGAAGATGCTGTACATATATACAATGGAATATTACTCACCCATAAAAAGGAAACAAATTGGGTCATTTTTAGAGATGTGGATGGACCTAGAGACTGTCATACAGAGTGAAGTAAGTCAGAAAGAGAAAAACAAATATTGCACATTAACATATATATGTGGAATCTAGAAAAATGGTACAGATGATCTTATTTGCAAAGCAGAAAAAGAGACACAGACGTAGAGAACAAATGCATGGATACCAAGGGGGGAGGGGGTGGATGGGATGAATTGGGAGATTGGGATTGACATATATACACTATTGATGCTGTGTATTAAATAGATAACTAATGAGAAGCTACTGTATAGATCAGAGAACTCTACTCAGTGCTCTGCGGTGACCTAAATGGGAAGGAAATCCAAAAAAAGAGGGGATATATGCATACGTATAGCTGATTCACTTTGCTGTACGGTAGAAACTAAACACAACATTGTAAAGCAATAAAAACTAAATAAAAAAAAAGAGTAAAAACAATTATTTCCAAAAAAATTTTTTTAACAATAACAGAACGATCTAGGATCTAACAATCTCCCCTCTGGATCCTCAAAGCATTTACATCACATCTTTTTCCCAGCTCATCCTTCAATTTAGTATTTCCCTATTTCCCATTCTAAAACTATGCAGCATTTGTAGAATGGCCAATCTTATTTTTCTGAGAAGCAGAAAGCTTTACTTGTTGCTCTATTGCTGATCCTACTTTGGAGGAGCAAGCTGCTCCTCAGACTGATAAATATCTCAGACTTCTACCTCTAAAACACGACACCTTCGTAACATCCTTGAGTTCCCCACCCCCTACCCTCTCCTCACTGACCCTCTCCACACACACATAAAATGAAATGGCTGTAAAGCTGGTGGAATTTGTTATTCTCTAGAGAACAAAAACATTTTATATTACTGGTCAAAAATTAATGCTTTCAAAATGAAGCTTTAGCCTGACTAGGAAACCCCTGAAGTCAGGTGTGTCCAACTGTTCAACAAAGGAGCAAGTAGATTCTGAATAAGTCAGTGAAGATCTGCCTGAGAAAGTTACTACCTTCAAGGGGAGCAGCTGTAGTCCTGAAAATACATCCTGTCTCGACCAAGTGCCTCTGAGAGCAAACCTACCCTATTTCTCAATATTTTCATCATTCCCCCAAGACCTACCCATGTGAGTTAAAAATGATCACAACCTTCTCTAAACTTTGTTCATACAGTTTACCTCTACTGTACCATGTTTCAAATATTGCTTTGAAGTCTCATTATTTATGAACTTATCTTCTCTAGATATCTAGAATGTAAGTTTCTTGAGAGCAGCCCCATATCTTAATCACTTCTATTTCCTCATGATAATTAGTATAATAGCAAATGCCACATGAGAATTTGAGGAATTACTTACCTTGGTTTTCACTAATATATTAGAATCCATTTATTAGTTTTTAAAAATTCATTCAAATTATAGAGCACTAAAGACAATTTTGTGTCTAGTTCGAAAATATCCTTGAGATTTTTCTCCGTTTGAAACTTTATGAAAAGGCAGTTCTCCATACAGTTAGTGAGAACAGAAACTCTCTCCTGACATGTTTCATTGAACAAAACTGGAACGTAGGTCAATTAACCCATTCTATTCCATGAAGATAGAATGAAAATTCATATGAACTTTCCCAGTTAGGACAACCAAAAGAGAATTGTAGATGACTCATTGTATCCAAACAGAGGACTATCTTCAGCACAGATTTGTTCCTCAGATTTGTTAATTCTGAAGGCCTTGTGGTGATTTATAGGACAGATTACATTTCCATGAAAGGAAAATGATGTACATAAATCCTGAACCCAGAAAAGTATAGAGAGTCATATCACCTCTGGGCTAATATGTGGGAGGGAGGACGGGAGAGAGGGAGGAGGGCAGGGCAGTACCAAAGTCTTATCTTAACATCAAATGCCTTGCAGTAAACAAGTGATTTCATAATACCAACACACACACATTAAGCATTAAATACTCGGGCTTCCCTGGTGGTGCACTGGTTTAAGTATCCACCTGCCAATGCAGGGGACACGGGTTCGAGCCCTGGTCCAGGAAGATCCCACATGCCGTGGAGCAACTAAGCCCGTGCACCACAACTACTGAGCCTGTGCTCTAGAGCCCGTGAGCCACAACTACTGAAGCCCGCGCACCTAGAGTCCATGCTCTGCAACAAGAGAAGCCACCGCAATGAGAAGCCCACGCACTGCAACCAAGAGGAGCCCCTCACTCGCTGCAACTAGAGAAAGCCCGCATACAGGAATGAAGACCCAAGGCAGACAAAAAAAATAAATAAATTTATTTGAAAAAAACATTAAACACTCATAGAATTTTTCTAGATTTCTATGGTGCTTTATGCATATTATTCAAACACTAATGGTGTTAATGGAAAAAGACTTCCAATGCTAAAATGAGTAATAAATAATACTTATGACTTCTCCAGATAAACTACTGTGGCTCTCTTAAGTACAGAAGCAAGTTGAGAACAAGCAAATTTGTTTTAAAAAATTAAAAATCCACTGAAATGCCTGAGAACTTTGGCAACTTTGCAAAACAAATACTGCACAGCACCAAGACTGGATGCTATGAAAGTGATGTTCAAGAAAAGATGATGTCCAGTGTTTAAAAAGGAATTACTCTGGTATATGACTTCTGACTATACTGGTAGATTATTTTTAAACTGTTACATAAATATGGCATGTCCTCGGTGCTAGGAAGTTTCTGAAACTGTTTTGATACCGTTTATTTTCTTTCTCATTTACACAGGGAATAAACCAATTTTTACTAAGCTGGATTTGAAGGACATCCAGTTCTAAGCAGAGGAGATAGTCCAATTTTTACTTATGGGCTGTGCTTCTTACATTTACTCAAATAAATTGCTTTCAATTTTGGAATACTCCAAATTAAACTCATAGTAAGGTAGGCTTAAAATGAAAAATACATAAATAAATATAACGAGATTTACTTACATTTGTTAAAGTTACTACTTTTTCACTATTACATATGATAACTTTAAAACAATATTCTATGCACTTTTAAAGAGGTGTAGAGTGAGAAAATATGGGGTTTAACCCACAACATGATTAGGAAAGAAGCACTGTGATGGTTAATTTTGTGTGTCAACTTGGCTGGGCCACAGTGCCCAGATATTTATTCAAACATTATTCTGGATAATTCTGTGAGGGTGATTTGGATAAGATTCACATTAAAATGGGTAGGCTTTAAGTAAAGCAGACTGCTCTCCATAATGTGGGCAGCCAGTCGAAGCCCTGAATAGAACAAAAGACTGGACCTCAGCGAGAAGGAATTCTGCAGCTTGATAGCCTTTAGACTTGAACTGCAACATCAGCTCTTGGCTGGATCTCCATAATTTGTTAGACTTGCCAGCCTCCATAACTGTTATGAGCTACTTCCTTTAAAATAAATCTCTTTACACAGACACACACACACACACACACACACACACACACACACACACACACACACACATGGCCTATTGGTTCTGCTTCTGAATAACCCTGAGTAATAAAAGCTATATCTGAAATGCAGCCTCAACATTAAGGACCCTGTTATTTGAGGTTATTTGAGATATGAGGTAATCAACATTCTTCACAGGACAACAAAGATCCTGTTGAAATAAGAACAAGAAATCTGCTTGGAGATCATTATAAATTCATCCAGAGCCGGTGAAAAGAGAAAAATCATCTAGCGTCCTTTATTTTAGAAAAAACATTCCTCTTATGACAGTTTTTAATATTCTGCACTTAAAAGATGAATAACAAATAGTGATGAATAATAAACATTCCACTAAGTTACCCAATGGTACCCTACTGGTAACCAAGTCCAGAGTTTTTCAACCCCAACTTGACATTTGGACCAGATAATTCTTTGTTGTGGGTACCCCTCCCGTGCATTATAGAATGTTTAACAGCATCCCTGGCCCCTCACCAATAGATCCCAGTAGCATTTCCAAATTGTGATAATAAAAAATGTGTTCAGATATTGACAAATTGCCTTTGGCTGAGAGGAACAGGCCTACACCAAAGCTGCTATCTTAGTCTGCTCAGGCTTCCAAAAATAAATACCACAGTGTGGGTGGCATAGACAACAGAAATGAATATTCTCATAGTTCTGGATGCTTGAAGTCCTAGATCAGGGTGCCAGTATGGTCAGTTTCTGGTTGTTCTCACATGGTGGAGAAAGAGAGCAAGAGAGAGAGAGTAAGAGAGAGAGAGAGAGAGAGCAAGAGTGAGAGCGAGAGAGAGAGAGAGAGAGAGGAAGAGAATATGAGAGAAAGAAAGTTCTGGTGTCTCTTCTAATGAGGAAAATAATCGTACAATGTGCCCACTCTCATGACATCATCACAACATACTTACCTTACAAAGTCCCCATCTTCGAATACTAATACTATCACATTGTATGTTAGGGCTTCAACATATATAAATTTGAGGGGACATAATTCAGTCCATAGCAGCTACCCCTGGAAAGTTTGAAAGTATTTGAAACCTTGTATTTCATGTCAAGTTGATATTAAAATTCTTATTCTGTCAATGTTTCTTTCTAACATAAAAATGAGGATTCTTTTGATAAACTCTTTAAGCAAAAGTAAGATTACCCTGGGGCTCCCTTCATATAACTCCAGGAAGAGGAGTCCCAAGTTCAAGAATCACAGGCATAAGGAGACGAAAGATCAGGATCTTACTGTGTACTTTTTACTATTACTATCTCCAGCATAAGTATTTTGTAGAAATGTCTTTGTAGAAAAAAAAAATAGACTAGATGATCTCCAAAATTTCTTCCATTTCTTAAAAACCTGCATATCTGTGAATTAAAAAAAAATGCTTGCAGAAACTTGGAGTGATTCATTATTTTAAAAGGACCTTGTGAGTATACAGTAGATAGTTTAAAATATGTGAGAGGTTACCAAATAAATGAGAGCTTATTGTTTCTGTGTACTTCTAGAAAGCAAAATTAGGACTAATGGGTTCAGGTTACAGACAGGTGAGGGGTACGGATTTCAACTCAATATAAAAAAAAAAAAAACTTTCTCACACTCAAAGCTGCTAAAGTGGAATAAGATGTTTGATGAAGCAGTAAGTTGCAAGTCACTTAAAGTGTTTGAGCTTATAAATCATTTTAGTGGATGAAATAAAGGGATTTATGCATTAGAGAAAAACTAGATTGCTTTTGAGGTCTCTTTCAGCCTTAAAATTATATGATTCTGAAGAGATCCTTTAAAAAAAATAATAATGTGGAAATGAAATTGTGTGTGTGTGTGTGTGTGTGTGTTTCCTAATTTGCTATACAAAAACAAGCAAAGAAAAGAAAAACACTAAGTGCCAAACATGGCAATTGTTCTCAACTAAAACAATGCCCTTGGCAAAGTAAGATTCTCTCTGTGATGTACTTTCAAGGAAGTGATGTCAACAATAAGGGTCACTTGGAATCTCTCTCACATGAATTTAGGCCAAAAGTCATGGTGGGGAGCTCATGCATCGTGATCTCTTCTGGCGCTGCACACTTGCCTGTTCTATGCCCACAGAGAAGAGAGGTGCAATCAGTCACAGTGCAAGAAAGGTGACTACAGCAACATCAATTCTGAACTTACTATTTCACAAATGAACAATCAGGGAAGTTTAACAGGTTGATCTGATCCCTAGATAATCAGCTCATGTACAAACTTTCATATATTCTTCACTTTCTCCGCCATTCACCAATTTGTGACACATCAATCGCACCATTTCTAAGTGGCTACAAACTTTTCAGGGACCTCTGGTTAAATTTTTTAATGTGAGAGTGTTTTAGGACTAATTAATTATAGCCAAGGAATTCCTTGGTTGTGTTCACATCAAGATTGATATGATAATGCTTTGAGACCTCTGGGAAACTAACAATACCAAATGTGGATGAAGCATCTTCTTTCCCTGTTATAAGATAGAATCCAGTGGCTGAAGAGAAGTAGGACTTAAGTTGAATTTGAAAGTCAAAGGCAAAATCTGAAAGCCTAGAAAAAAGACTGGCTCAGGGCAATATTTTACAATAGGGCAGATTTATTTTAGGGTTTTCTATTCACCCTCTCATATTCACTCAACAAATATCTATTGACTATAGACTACATAAAAGGCCAAGTCCTCCCAGTATTCAGAACCTAATTCTGCCTTTCTCCTCCTGTCCAAAGACAAGGACCTCGAGATTTCCCTAAAGCCCTGCTGTTTAAGAAATTAGTCACACAGAAATAATTAACATGGCTACTTGCAGGTTTGGATTTTTCTTAAAGGACGCTTCCAAAAGACACCAAAGGACCTAAGTTTTAGTTTGTACTACCTGTACTGGTAAACTGTATTAGGTCGAGAGGGTATAAGTGTCCTTTCAGACTCCCCTAAATGATGGCAACATACAGCTCTGACTTATTCTGTATAAATAGGGTTAGTACAATTCTTTCCAAAACTGTTTTAAGAAAAGTTACTTTAATAAATTTTTGTTGAAAGAATGAATAAAGAAAAACAAACAAAAACCATATAGCTTCTTCAGCAATAACTTTTTCTTAAAACCATCATTAAAACAAAAATGGAGAGGAGCTTCAAGATGGTGGAAGAGTGAGATGCAGAGATCACCTTCCTCCCCACAAGTACATCAGAAATACATCTACATGTGGAACAGCTCCTAAGGAACACCTATTGAACGCTGACAGAAGAGCTCAGACCTCCCAAAAGGCAAGAAGCTCCCAACGTACCTGGGTAGCGCAAAAGAAAAAAGAAAAAACAGAGACAAAAGAATAGGGACAGACCTGCACCAGTGGGAGGGAGCTGTGAAGGAGGAAAGGTTTCCACACACAAGAAGCCCCTTCGCAGGCAGAGACAGTGGATGACGGAGGGGGAAGCTTCGGAGCCTCGGAGGAGAGCGCAGCCACAGGGGTGTGGAGGGCAAAGCAGAGAGATTCCCACACAGAGGGTCAGGGCCGACCGGCACTCACCAGCCCGAGAGGCTCGTCTGCTCACCCGCCGGGGCGGGCGGGGCTGGGAGCTGAGACTCGGGCTTTGGTCAGAGCGCCAGGAGAGGACTGGTGTTGGTGGTGTGAACACAGCCTGCAGGGGGTTAGTGCACCATGGCTAGCCGGGAGGGAGTCTGGGAGAGAGTCCTGGAAAAAGTCTGGAGCTGCCTAAGAGGCAAGAGACTTATCTGGCGGCGTGTGAAGAGAGAATATTAAAAGCGCCACCTAAACGAGAGACAGGCACAAGCTGCGGCTACCAGTGCGGACCCCAGAGACGGGCATGAGATGCTAAGGCTGCTGCTGCAGGCACCAAGAAGCCTGTGTGCAAGCACAAGTCACTATCCACACCTCCCCTCCCGGGAGCCTGTGCAGCCCGCCACTGCCAGGGTCCCATGATCCAGGTACAACTTACCCGGGAGAACGCACGGCACGCCGCAGGCTGGTGCAACATCACGCCGGCCTCTGCCGCCACAGACTCGCCCCGCACCCGTACCCCTCCCTCCCCCTGGCCTGAGTGAACCAGAGCCCCCGAATCAGCTGTTCCTTTAACCCTGTCCTGTCTGGGCGGGAACAGACGCCCTCAGGAGAATTACACGCAGAGGCGGGGCCAATTCCAAAGCTGAACCCCTGGGCTGTGCAAACAAAGAAGAGAATGGGAAATCTCTCCCAGCAGCCTCAGGGGCAGCAGATCTCCACAATCAACTTGATGTTCCTTGCATCTGTGGAATACCAGAATAGACAACGAATCATCCCAAACTGAGGAGGTGGACTTTGGGAGCAACGATATATATATAGTTTTTCCCTTTTTCTCTTTTTGCTCTTGGTGCTCCGGCTGGGTGTCAGGCCTGTGCTTCTGACATGGGAGAGTCAACTTCAGGACATTGGACCACCAGCCTCCCAGCTCCACATAATATCAAAAGGCGAAGATCTCCCAGAGATCTCCATCTCAACACCAAGATCCAGCTCCACTCAACGACCAGCAAGCTACAGTGCTGGACACCCTTTGCCAAACAACTAGCAAGACAGGAACACAATCCCAACCATTAGCACAGAGGCTGCCTAAAATCATAATACGGTCAGAGACATCCCAAAACACAGCACCAGACGTGAACCTGACCACCAGAAAGACAAGATCCAGTCTCATCCACCAGAACACAGGCACCAGTCGCCTCCACCAGGAAGCCTACACAACCCACTGAACTAACCTTATACACTGGGGTCAGACACGAAAAAAAACCCAGGAAATACAAACCTGCAGCCTGCGAAAAGGAGACCCCAAACACAGTAAGTTAAGCAAAATGAGAAAACAGAGAAACACACAGCAGATTAAGGAGCAAGATAAAAACCCACCAGACCAAACAAATGAAGAGGAAACAGACAGTCCACCTGAAAAAGAATTCAAAGTAATGATAGTAAAGATGATCCAAAATCTTAGAAATAGAATGCAGAAAATACAAGAAATGTTTAACAAGGAGCTAGAAGAACTAAAGAGCAAACAAACCATGATGAACAACACAGTATGTGAAATTAAAAATTCTCTAGAAGGAATCAATAGCAGAATAACTGAGGCAGAAGAACGGATAAGTGACCTGGAAGATAAAATAGTGGAAATAACTACAGCAGAGCAGAATAAAGAAAAAAAAATGAAAAGAATGGAGGACAGTCTCAGAGACCGCTGGGACAACATTAAACACACCAACATTGGAATTATAGGGGTCCCAGAAGAAGAAGAGAAAAAAACAGGGACTGAGAACATATTTGAAGAGATTATAGTTGAAAACTTCCCTAATATGGGAAAGGAAATAGCCACCCAAGTCCAGCAAGCACAGAGAGTTCCATGCAGGATAAATCCAAGGAGAAACATGCCAAGAAATATATTAATCAAACTATCAAAAATTAAATGCAAAGAAAAAATATTAAAAGCAGCAAGGGAAAAACAACAAATAACATACAAGGGAATCCCCATAAGATTAACAGCTGATCTTTCAGCAGAACCTCTGCAAGCCATGAGGGAGTAGCAGGACATATTTAAAGTGATGAAAGGGAAAAACCTACAACCAAGATTACTCTACCCAGGAAGGATCTCATTCAGATTAGACAGGGCAATTAAAACCTTTAGAGACAAGCAAAAGCTAAGAGAATTCAGCACCACCAAACCAGCTTTACAATAAATGCTAAAGGAACTTCTCTGGGCAGGAAACACAAGAGAAGGGAAAGACCTACAATAACAAACCCAAACCAATTAAGAAAATGGTAATAGGAACACACATATTGATAACTACCTTAAATGTAAATGGAATAAATGCTCCAACCAAAAGACATAGATTGCCTGAATGGATACAAAAACAAGACCCATACATAAGCGGTCTGTAAGAAACTCACTTCAGACCTAGAGACACATACAGACTGAAAGTGAGGGGATGGAAAAAGATATTCCATGCAAATGGAAATCGAAAGAAATCTGGAGTAGCAATTCTCATATCAGACAAAATAAACTTTAAAACAAAGAATATTACAAGAGACAAAGAAGGACACCACATAATGATCAAGGGATCAATCCAAGAAGAAGCTATAACAATTGTAAATATTTATGCACCAACATAGGAGTACCTCAATACATAAGGCAAACACTAAGAGCCATAAAAGAGGAAATCAACAGTAACACATTCATAATAGGGGACTTTAACTCCCCACTTGCACCAATGGACAGATCATCCAAAATGAAAATAAACATGGAAACACAAGTTTTAAATGATATATTAAATAAGATGGACATAATTGATATTTATAGGACATTCCATCCAAAAATAACAGAATACACTTTCTTCTCAAGTGCTCATGGAACATTCTCCAGGACAGATCATATCTTGGGTCACAAATCAAGCCTCAGTAAATTTACGAAAATTGAAATTTTATCAAGTATCTTTTCTGACCACAACACTATGAGACTAGATATCAATTACAGGAAAAGATCTGTAAAAAGTACAAACACATGGAGGCTAAACAATACACTATTTAATAACCAAGAGATCACTGTAGAAATCAAAGAGGAAATCAAAAAATACCTAGAAACAAATGACAATGAAAACACGACAACCCAAAACCTACAGGATGCAGCAAAAGCAGTTCTAAGAGGAAAGTTTATAGCAATACACTCGTACCTTAAGAAACAAGAAACATTTCATATAAACAACCTAACCTTACACCTAAAACAATTAGAGAAAGAAGAACAAACAAAACCCAGTTAGCAGAAGGAAAGAAATCATAAAGAGCAGAGCAGAAATAAATGAAAGAGAAACAAAGAAAATGATAGCAAAGATCAATAAAACTAAAAGCTTGTTCTTTGAGAAGATAAACAAAATTGGTACACCATTAGCCAGACTCATCAAGAAAAAAGGGAGAAGACTCAAATCAACAGAATTAGAAATGAAAAAGGTGAAGTAATAACTGACACTGCAGAAATACAAAAGATCGTGAGAGATTACTACAAACAACTCTATGTCAATAAAATGGACAACCTGGAAGAAATGGAGAAATTCTTAAAAAGCACAACCTTCCAAGACTGAACCAGGAAGAAACAGAAACTATAAACAGACCAATCACAAGCACTGAAATTAAAAGTGTGATTAAAAGTCTTGCAACAAACAAAAGCCCAGGATCAGATGTCTTCACAGGCGAGTTCTATCAAACATTTAGAGAAGAGTTAATACATATCCTTCTCAAACTCTTCCAAAATATAGCAGAGGGAGGAACACTCCCAAACTCATTCTACGAGGCCACCATCACTCTGATGCCAAAACCAGACAAAGATATCACAAAGAAAGAAAACTATAGGCTAATATCACTGATGAACATAGATGCAAAAATCCTCAACAAAATACTAGCAAACAGAATCCAACAGCACAGTAAATGGGTCCTACACCATGATCAAGTGGCGTTTATCCCAGGAATGCAAGGATTCTTCAATATATGCATATCAATCACTGTGATACACCATCTTAACAAATTGAAGGAGAAAATCCATATGATCATCTCAATAGATGCAGAAAAAGCTTTCAACAAAATTCAACACCTATTTATGATAAAAACCCTGCAGAAAGTAGGCATAGAGGGAACTTAACATAATAAAGGCCATATATGAAAAACCCACAGCCAACATCGTCCTCAATGGTGAAAAACTGAAACCATTTCCACTAAGATCAGGAGCAAGACAAGGTTGACCACTCTCACCACTATTGTTCAACATAGTTTAGGAAATTTTAGCCACAGCAATCAGAGAAGAAAAGAAATAAAAGGGATCCAAATCAGAAAAGAAGGAGTAAAACTGTCACTGTTTGCAGATGACATGATACTATACATAGAGAATCCTAAACATGCTACCAGAAAAGTACTAGTGCTAATCAAGTAATTTGGTAAAGTAGCAGGAAACAAAATTAATGCACAGAAATCTCTTGCATTCCTATATACTAATGATGAAAAATCTGAAAGTGAAATTAAGGAAACACTCCCATTTACCTTTGCAACAAAAAAGAATAAAATACCTAGGAATAAACCTACCTAGGGAGACAAAAGACCTGTATGCAGAGAAGTATAAGACACTGATGAAAGAAATTAAAGATGATACAAATAGATGGAGAGATATACCATGTTCTTGGATTGGAAGAATCTAAATTGTGAAAATGACGCTACTACCCAAAGCAATCTACAGAATCAATGCAAGCCCTATCAAATTACCAATGACAGTGTTTTTTTTTTTTTTTTTTACAGAACTAGAACAAAACGTCTTAAAATTTGTATAGAGACACAAAAGACCCCAAATAGCCAAAGCAATCTTGAGGGGAAAAAATGGAGCTGAAGGAATCAGAATCCCTGACTTAAGACTATACTACAAAGGTACAGTAATCAAGACAGCATGGGACTGGCACAAAAACAGAAATAGAGATCAATGGAACAGGATATAAAGCCCAGAGACCCACACACATATGGTCACCTTTTCTTTGATAAAGGAGGCAAGGATATACCATGGAGAAAAGACAGTCTGTTCAATAAGTCTTGCTGGGAAAACTGGATAGCTACATGTAAAAGAATGAAATTAGAACACTCCCTAACACCATATACAAAAATAAATTCAAAATGGATTAAAGGCCTAAATGTAATCCTAGACACTATGAAAATCTTAGAGAAAAACATCGGCAGAACACTCTATGACATAAATCACAGCAAGATCCTTTTTGACCCACCTCCTAGAGAAATGGAAATAAAAACAAATGGGACCTAATAAAACTTAAAAGCTTTTGCACAGCAAAGGAAACCATAAACAAGATGAAAAGACAACCCTCAGAATGCGAGAAAATATTTGCAAATGAAGCAACTGACAAAGGATTAATATCCAAAATTTACAAGCAGCTCATGCAGCTCAATATCAAAAACACAAAGAACCCAATCCAAAAATGGGCAGAAGACCTAAATAGACATTTCTCCAACAAAGATATATGGATTGCCAACAAACACATGAAAGGATGCTCAACATCACTAATCATTTGAGAAATGCAAATCAAAACTACAATGAGATATCATCTCACACCAATCAGAATGGCCATCATCAAAAAATCTAGAAACAATAAATGCTGGAGAGGGTCTGGAGAAAAGGGAACCCTCTTGCAGTGTTGGTGGGAATGTCAATTGATACAGCCACTATGGAGAACAGTATGGAGGTTCCTTTAAAAACTAAAAATAGAACTACCATATGACCCAGCAATCCCACTACTGGGCATATACCCTGAGAAAACCATAATTCAAAAAGTGTCGTGTTCCACAATGTTCACTGCAGCTCTATTTACAATAGTCAGGACATGGAAGCAACCTAAGTGTCCATCAACAGATGAATGGATAAAGAGGATGTGGCACATATATACAATGGAATATTACTCAGCCATAAAAGAAATGAAATTGAGTTATTTGTAGTGAGGTAGATAGACCTAGAGACTGTCATAAGGTGTGAAGTAAGTCAGAAAGAGAAAAACAAATACCGTATGCTAACACATATATATGGAATCTAAAAAAAAAAAAAGGTCATGAAGAACCTAGGCACAGGATGGGAATAAAAAAGCAGACCTAGTAGAGAATGGACTTGACGACACGGGGAGGGGGAAGGGTAATCTGGGACAAAGTGAGAGACTGGCATGGACATATATACACTACCAAATGTAAAACAGATAGCTAGAGAAAAGCAGCCCCATAGTAAAGGGAGATCTGCTTGGTGCTTTGTGACCACCTAGATGGGTGGGTTAGGGAGGGTGGGAGGGAGGAAGATGCAAAAGGGAAGAAATATGGGGATATATGTATATGTACAGCTGATTCACTTTGTTATAAAGCAGAAATTAACACACCACTGTAAAGCAATGATACTCCAATAAAGATGTTAAAAAAAAAATGCCTCTGTCATCTCGTCAATCACACCCATATATTACGGGAGTGACTGACAATGCTCTCCCAAGTTATCTCTAAACTGAAGTACAAAATTAGTGGAGCTCCCCAAATATTGGGCATTTGTTTGCAGGTAAGACTATGAATCTGACAAGGAAGTCTGTAGGGAGGAAGAATAACTTATTTTCAGGGGAATTCAGATGCAATATTGTATTTTCTGGAATACTTGAAGAGCAGATGGTGAAGGATAAATTTAATTCTATAGAAAAAGCAACTGTGTGTATCAAGGGAAACCAGCTACCAGCATGTAAAATGTGTTGCCCTTTTATTTTTAGTGTGAACTATAATGTAATTCCCTGAAATAGCAGTGCTGCTATCATAAATATCCTGTAACTATGGGGTTTTCTCAGTGTGTGACCAGAGAAATCTGCATGGATAGCTGGAAATAATCAAGGCATGCTTGCTGTTTTTGAAGGTACTTTGCCATTAGAAAAAAAAAAAAAAAGAAAAGAAAGAAAAGAAAAAAAGAAAGAACAAAATAAGCTAAAGTCAAACGGTACCAAAGCCATGTATTATGGAAGAGATGGTTTATATTCATGTAAAAGTTGAAAAATAAATGCATGAAGGTTGCAAGGCCTAAAAGGATGAAAGAAACATTAGGTAAAAGATTCCACTTTGAAATTGTAAAAGGCAGGCAGACATCTCCTTTATACATCACTTATGGGATGAGAAGCTTTTCAGGCCCTTCAATAATAATTCTTATATATGATTTCACGGAATCTCTCATTATTTTAAATGTCGTTGGTGGTTATTACATACAAGCTTACTGAGAATTGAAGTGTAAATTACTACCATACTAAAATGAACTATGATGTGTCACTCATATTCACTTTTACTAGTAGTAAAGGTTGCAAGAGCAAGTAATACCTACTTTAATCCAGAACATAAATTCTGTTTAAGGAACATTTATTAGATTTTTAAGCAATCAATATATTGAAACATATATCCTTACATAAATAAATTACAGAATAGATTTACTAAGTTTCATGCAGATTCCACCAGTAGAAGGTACAGTCTTGTCCTCAAACAGAATACATTCTGGACTAAATTAGCTTTAACAAATTCTGGCATACCAAGAATGTCCATATTCACAGTGGTATAACAGTGTAGGGATGCTTTTTTTTAATGTTATTTTCCAACAAATAGTGTAATCAATAGAGAGCTAGAATTCTTGGTATCCTGATACTGAAAAGAAGCTTTTTCCAATTTACTAACTGCACAGTGTATATTTCTTCAATGTGCACCTAATCTATACCTTAACATTTAATAAACCTCCTTAAATAAACTCAGTGTTCATTATGTTTCCTTAACGTCCCTCAAGAAGTTATTTTAGTACATTAAAACCCATAGAGATAGTTTCATGGCAGGAAGGGAGATTTCTCTTCTTTAGCTTTCTTTTTCTCGAAATGGCTAGTTTACAAATGTTTATGCCTTCAACAAATATTTATTTTGTCCTATAATGATGTCAATCACATTCGCAAGGATAGGAAAAGAGAGGAGAACAAGACGGTAAAGTTCTTGGTGTTTATGGAGCTTAGATTTCACTGGAAAATTCAAGCCATAAACAACTACATAAACCACTTAATATAGCATTAGATACTGATACATATAATGAAGAAAATAAAACAGGGTAATCGGCTGGGGGTGGGATGGGGTAGGAGTGGGGAGGGTGGTCAAACACATGGTTAGGAAAGGTTTTCTAAGACGGTAACATTTAGACACAGACCAGGACACAGAGAAGGAGCAAAAATCTAGATAAAGAGCTTATCAAGGAGAGGAAGTATCAAGAGGAAAAGCCCTAAGTTGAAAAGACTTTGTTTTCTAAACAGCCAAGAGGCTGGTGAGACTGGAGCTGTATAAGCAACGAAGGTGAAGGTGTTTATGAGACAGGCTGGCAGGACCAGATCTTGCAGGGCTTGGTAGGGCAGCCTGTGACGTGAAGGTGTTACTTTAAGTTCCATAGACATTTATTAGAGGATTTTAATATTATCCCTCTGGCTGCTGTGAGAAGAAGGATATTTAAAGGTATTTAATATGCCAGGTCAAATGGACTTCTGCACCCTCTTTACTTATCTTGGCATACAAGGTTCTGTGTTTGTGATGTTTCACCTTTTGTTCTATTTCCATAGAAACTGTTCTTGCTGTACCAGGCTGTAGGAATTAGTTTTCATTTTTTATTTGTCTATTTTTCCTTAGGCAAATAGTCTCACTCCCCTGTGCTTTATTCTATTGAAACATAACCTCTTTATATACTTCTGCCAATGTCAATTAAATATCTTATTTTTTTTTCTAGGACTTAACTTAGGCTTCTTCACCTGGTGTTATCAATATATTTAATATGTATGCTCTCTATTGAATTATTAGTGCTTTTGATTAAAAAAAAACATAACCAGTTTATAAAAATAACATTAGATAACACCACCCAATACTACTCTCACCACATATGCTGCACTCCCCCTCCTCCATAAAAACCCAAATGTCTAGAAAAGAATTCTGTCCATAATAACAAACTTTCAACAAGTTTTTTTCCACATTAAAAAGCAAGATTTTTTTCCTTTTTCACAAAATGGAAACAGATCAGTCTGACATTATTCATTTGAGACATAAGTGATCTTCCAGGCAGTGTTGAAAATTGGCTTTATTATTTTTCCATACTCTATTTTGGGAGGCTTTTTAAAATACGTTTGATGACTTCATGCTTATTCTTCATGCCTCAAAAATAGCCAAAGGCATCTCAGTTTACTTATGTCCAACAGACAATTACCATATACTGTGACAGAGGAATGAATAAGCCGTTTTCCCTTCCCTCCAGTGTCTCACAGCTGACAATACAGTCTGAAATTCTGAAAATTAATCCAAGAATTTAAAAAGAATATGATGCCTATTCAGATACGGAGCTCAATGAACACACACAAGAACTATACCTGAATTAAATTCTAATTTCTCCTCTTTCTGATAGTGACCTTTTTCTGTGCAGATTCAGCACTTTCCATCATTCTTAAGCTCACTCCTACTCATGCTTTTCCTCTCTTTCTTCCTTTACCTCATGGACCTCTCTCCTGATTTCACAAAACATTTGCTTCTTTCCTGTACCAACTCAGATATACTTTAAAAATGAAAACACCTGAGTGATTCTTTAATGCATCTTGCTAGAAATAACAGTTCTGATAGTGGTTCTTAGAAATTATTATCCTTCTATTAAAAAGTGAACAGAAAAAGGAATTCTGTCCTGACCTTTCGTGAGAAATGTTTGTATGAATGTCACTGATATATTTGTAGGCTCTGAAAGGTCATTCGTGATTAACATGACACATGGAAGCTAAATTTTTTTTTAAATTCCAGAAGTCATCTTGTTTTAATTTTTTTCATGAATGAAGGGAATTTCTGATTATATAGTTGAGAGTTTATTTTTTTGAAAAAATAACAAATCCCTAACAGGTAGTAAGTGATAGTAATTTAGTTTTTTCTCCCCTTCTTTTTTAATTATTGCAAACTGTTTCAAACTGCAGAATACCAGTGAGACAAATGGGTACACATTTTTCTCCCTCAGAATCCACATATAGTTTCCACAAAGATATCTAAACTTCTCTTCAACCAAAATAAAACAAAAGAAGATAATGTTTATTTATATTTTTAAGAGTCAGAGTTGGGAATAGAACATTCCAATGGCACAGAAGGACTGGCGATTTCTACATGTGCTTATGTTTCTAATAAGATCTATTTTCTTTCAAGCTATCTAGAAGTGCCCACCCATACTGAATCTATAATGTCAAGTTTTTTCTTCTACCAACCTCCAGTATTCTTATTTCATTTTCATGGAAATAAAAAAACAAACATCACCACCACACACACACACATCTGGGCTGCACACCCCAAATAACAACCAAGATGCGAGATGTCTTGCTTAAAGCTTAATGTAGTGGGCTTTAAGTAGTAATTTCAAAGTTCTGCCTGGGCCTTAGATGTGCAAAAGTGGTCCTGAGCTCCATTTGTAGACAGGGGATATACAAAGTTCATAAAAATTTTCTTCATAAAGAAAATTTGAGGATATTTTCCTCTTAAGAGATATGAAAGAGAGAAGGACGGAGCAGAGAAAGAGTAAAGTAAAAGGACTAAATTCTCATAATGGATAAGATCTGAATCAGGGATAAAAGCGGACTCAGATTCCTCTTGTAGATCACCTCACTGTCTTCTGGGCCTGCATTTTATCCAGCCATGGCCATAGCAACTAGCTTCACATAGGTGTACCTGAAAGCATCTCCCTTCAACTGCACTGTGGAGTCCTTGCTTTCTGCCATGAGGTTTCTCTGACTACCTGACTAAAATGCTTGTGAAATCCTGCCAGGCTCTCATGCAGGTATGGCCTGGATATGCATGAGAGTGAACACTTCATGGAGCAACACCTGACCAATGGACCCCATGGATAAAGTCTCTGCTCTTCTGTCTCTTGGGCAGATGATTCTGAAATGCATTCTTTGGGGTTCTGCAGAAGGTCCCAGTGGATCAAGTCCCAGGTGACTACCTGGAGAACACACTGTGTATGCTGTGTAGGCCTAGTCTTTCACTTCACTCTTCCTTAGTCCAAAATTACTATTCCCCATCAAATCTTTCCCAAATAACTGAAACCTAAGCTCCACCTGTATCAGCCTAAGTGCCTAGCACAGTTATCAGGCAGATGGTGTTCGGGAAATATTTACTGAATGAATGAACAAATGAATGTCATGAGATAGGATAATGTATATAAAATGTATGCTTAATGCATGTAACATAACAAAGGCTTTTTAAATACTTGAGTTGTAAAGAGTCCCAAAATATTCAAAGAGCACTTCCCAAAGGATGACGGTAACAGTTCATGTCAATTTAGAGTTAGAAAGGACTTTGAGTTTATCTAGGACAAAACATTTCCAAGATAGGAATTCCTCTCCAACATTCTGGCCAGATAAAATCCCAAATTTAGTACTCTGTGTGTATCTATGAAAAGAAATGTAGGACTTCAGAAGGAAGCACACTCTATTTTTTAACATATCGGTTCATAAATTTTGTTTCTATCAGTATAATTTGCTTCATACAACTTCCAATTGTTAGTCTTACTTTACCTTTCGGCTAACATGTTTCAGTTGTCTTATAGTCTTCTATTTTGACTGAAAAGAGAGAAAATTTCTACCACCATCTTGCAGGGCTTCTCTTGACTAAACTTTCCACAGAAACCTTTCTAATGCCCATCAGATGACATGGTATTCCACTGTACTCAGATGCTTTATGAACTTGTCAATACCCACTGATCCTGCATCAGTTTGTCAATGATCTTCTTAAATTATGTTATCAAAACCAATATACAATATTTCGGTAGTGTTCTGGCTAGCCTGGAGTACAATGGGATTATAATCCTTATATTCTGGAAACAATTCTTCTTCTTTGGCATCTTGAAAATATTCACTTCAAAAGATCTATCCAAATTTTAGAGCTCCTTTCACTGGATTCAAAGCTACAATCATGATAAACATCCCTGATGCAGACCATTTGCCCTGACGGGGTCCTCATATTCATATACAGGAATACTGCTAAGAAGACTAACGCAGGGCTTCCCTGGTGGCGCAGTGGTTGGGAGTCCGCCTGCCGATGCAGGGGACACAGGTTTGTGCCCTGGTCTGGGAGGATCCCACGTGCCGCGGAGCGGCTGGGCCCCTGAGCCATGGCCACTGAGCCTGTGTGTCTGGAGCCTGTGCTCTGCAATGGGAGAGGCCATGGCAGTGAGAGACCCACATACCGCGGGAAAAAAAAAAAAAAAAAAAAGAAGGCTAACGCAGTTTTAAATATACCTAAAACATTATTAATTAGTATTGTTATAGTATTACTAATAAAACAACTACTATTTCAGTATGGGCCTTGATTGGATTTGAGGGTTTATTAACTGTTACATAGGACCTAATGCGTTATTTCTCTAGTCTTCCATTAGTTGAATCAAAATCTGAGAAGCAATAAGAAACACAAATTCTACACTAAGATTCAGACCTAATATTTGATTTTATCAGCTTACTTACAAAATCATTTTTCTCCTTACATTTTAAAATGTGGATTTTCATCTTACTGTATGGATTTCAGCAGGATACATTATAGATGGATACCATTTTTATAGCAAAGCGTGTTGACACAGTTTTTCTAACGTTACAGTCAAAGATCTAGGGATTTGCCAACACATCTCAAACTTTATTATTTTTTTTACTCAAAAGATGCCTAGAAGCATAAACAAATAAAACTAATAGAGCAGACCTGCTCTGGTAGAATGGTATGATGCTTACCATCTCTCTCTTTTGCTGTGGGTGCGCACCATTGAGGGACCTGTATAGAATTCCTAGAGCTCTTCAAAGAACAGTTTTAAAGCTATTGTCTTTAAGTAGTAGAGAGAGAAAAATGATACAGCAGCAAACTTTTGGAGACTCAAAAATGAGGATGAGAGGCAGAGTGGGAAACTTAAAGACATCTGAGAGACTTTCTACCTAAACTGAGAGTATTCTTTTTAAACCATGAAGTACACATCCACCTTACACAAGAATTCTTTCAAGTGTCTTAACATCCTTCCCCCAAGTGTTTTATATTTGTAACACAAGGCTTTTTCTGTTAGAGGTAAAAGATGCTGTGTATGTCAAGCAATTCTAATTTTCACTTAGCTACTATTTAAGCTATCTCTTTCAGCTTCCCTAAAATTTTCAAAAACAAGTCATTCTTCCTTGTCACCTTTATTTCATCTATACCTTAACCAGTATTTCCACTGAGGAAAGACTAGATCCAAAGAGGGAGATTTTCAGTAGGTCCTTACTTATATAGTACCAAGATAGAGCCATATCCTCCTTTCCCTTTAATTCTCTAGCATAAAATATCCTGAGAGTTTTTTGAGATTTGCACTTGCAAATCTATTGAACAGGGCCACCTAGTAAAACTTCCAATTCCTGCTGACCTTTACCTTTTTTCCTAGATGACAAATAAGGATTTAAGTGATATTTTTGATGTCCAGATAGCTAATAAGCCAGAATGCACTAGAAAAGGTTCAGTGCTCATGGTGGTGTATTCTATTTCAAAAGCTAACTAGAATTCACAAGGCTGAGTTGGAGTCAATCACACTGGAAAGCCCTGTTTTTTCCATCTTTCCAGCATGTGTCCTGCTAGTTAACAGTACACTGGGAGAGGGAAGTGGGAGGGCTGGAACTGGAAGATTCCTGTGAAAATCTGCAGGATGTGACTCTATTGAATCATCAAATATACGGATTCTTTCAGCCTACTGGAATCACCCTGCTCCATAATATTAAAATTAAAATTCCTTGCTAAAATTCTTTTTTCACACTTAGATACACATACGTAATGAAACCAAAATACTTGAAGATTCTCTGGTTGGTTGTCTGGATGATTTACTCCTTCCACTGAATAGTGTGTGTGTGTGTGTGTGTGTGTGTTTTCTGACCTCTTTGTTCAGTATACTGGATGAAACCATTTATAGGTTAGATTACTTTTCTTGATCCTGCCCCTGCCCCAAACACTAGTCGCTCAGTGCAGAGTAAAGGCAAGAGGCACTGGCAGGGCAGGGTGGGTAGGGGGTCAGTGGGTAGAGAGAGAGCCAGGAAACAACTTTAAATTAAGTGGGGAGCATATATTCATATATTTACCATCATACGTCCCTAACTCTGGCAACCGCTGAATCTATTCTCCATGCCTATACTTTTCAACAATGCTATATTCATGTCTACATATAGCATACTACCTTTTGAGATTGGCTTTTTTCACTCAGCATAATTCCCTGGAGATACATCAAATTGTTACATGTATCAATAGTTTGTTCTTTGTAATTGATGACTAATGTTTCATGATATTGGTGTATCACAGCCTGTTTAACCATTTGCCTGTTGAAGAAGTTTCCAGTTTTTGGCAAATGGAAATTATAAAACTTAAAAATACAATAACCAAAATAAAAACTCAATGGATGGGCTTAATATATAGTAGAGTAGAGATTACAGAGGACAGAACCAGTGACCTGAAGGACAGATCAATAAAATTTACCCAGTTTGAACAAAGAGAAAAAAAAAAAAAAAAAAAAAAAAAAAAAAAAAAACCACCACCAACAACAGAGTCTCAGGGACCTGTGGGACCATAACAAAAGAGCTAACATTCATATTATACTTTCTTTCTAACATCAGGACCAATGCAAGAGTAATGAGTACTCTCACTACTCTAATTCATCATGGGACTAGAATTTCTAGCTACTGCAATAAGGCAAGAAGAAAAAAAAAAGGATATTCAGCTATAAAGCATGGAACTGGAGGAATGAGGCTACTCTAACTTGGCAGAAATCGATTTTCCAGTCTTCATTTATTTTTACATTTTATTCATTTTTCATTAAAATCTGATTTTTTCCCTCAACTCACATACCTTTAAAATAAATGAAATAATTCAATCATACAGAAAAATACAGAAGACAATGTAAGGGACACTGAGCTTTTTCAAATCATAATATGTCACATGGGCATTTTATCGTTTGAGAAGAAATAAAACATTATAGACACAGGTAAACCACCTCTCTAATCCCATTCCTCTGCCTCCATCCCATGTAGGTTTTTATACTATAACAATAAAATGTATCTATATATAACTTATATACAATACTATCTGAAGTTTCCAAACTTTGAATAAATTGTGACGGACAATACATTTTCTCTCCTAAACTGCTTTCTCCCTTAAAAGTAGAATGGTATGGTAGTTTACTTAAAGGGCTAAATCCATGCTTATAAATGAAGTTCAGATGTAATTTATTTTCTTGAATTGTCACTATTCAATTTTAGTATTTATACTATTGAGACTTCATGTTAGGCAAATACCGTTTTCTATTTATTCAATTCTGCCTCTTGTTACTCTTATTAGCATGTTTCTGAACTGCTCTTTCATATTTCTATCTTTATTTTCTTCATTCTGGGTGATTAACTCATATTATCTTATAATTTATTCATTCTTCAGCTGTGACTGGTCTAATGGTTATATTATTTTATTACCTTTTAAATTTTAATTAGAGATTATTCCTTCATACATGAACATCTTAAGTATGTTAAGTTTTTTTTTTTTAACATGCTGTCTCCTAAAATTAATCTTGAGTAAATTCAAATTCAGATTGTTGATTTTGCTGGTGGTCTTTCATTTTGAAATTTATTTATTTTTCATTCACTCTCTAACCTTGGTGTGCAGGTTCATTCTGAGTAGTAAGATTTCATTGTTCTCTCTGTCTTTCTTCCTTGACTTCTTCTCTTCTTCTATGTTCACCTACCATTACCTAGTAACTACAGAGTTGCCTACCCCTACATTCAGTCCCCAGCATCCCCAATTCTTATGATGGTATTTCAAAACTTCATCCTTGTCATTTCATTGAAGAAGTCATTGGTCAATCTGATGAGCCAGAGAGTGGCTTGATTTTGTTCCTGATTGCCAGAAGCGTCCTTATCCTCCACTTCCCTAGACCTACTGCTTCTTCTAAATTTGCAGATCAGGGAATTAGGTAAAAAAAAAAACACTATTGTTTTTATTATTTCATACATCTGGGGAAATTGATCTTGGCTCTGGATGCAAGCAAGGAGCTTGGTCCTGTGTCAGACTTGACCTAGAGCACGTTTAGTCCCCATTTCCTACAGAGGATAGCTCCTGCTAGGCTGGGTGTGGCTTCAGCGTCACACACTGCTTTGTTTCTCTTTTCCATTTCTGATCTCTGGAGATGTTTATCCTTGTTTTGAGCTCAGCTATGTTTTCTTAATGTTCCCCTTTATTTCTATCCAAGATTGCTTTGTATTTGTATCAGAGGAGAGCATCAGAGGAGAGCATCAAAGATGAACGTACCACGCCATTCCAAACCCCCCTCCACTAACACCCTACTCTTGTTCTTTATAACTTAATTTAATGGCACATGTATTTAAAATGAAACCATTGCAGGAGCTATCAAAAGCTTTTTACCCACGCTGGCTCTGCAGTTCTTTTAATGACACCAGAACAACGCTTGTCATTTAAAGTTTGACAACTGTTATACATATCGTTTTTAAAAATCATTTAAAAATCATATTTGTGTGCTTCATGTACACACACACTAAATTCTAGAAATCCTGCCTATATGTAGAACGTGTATAAATAAGAATCTTAAATTTTGGTTAGAAAAAATTTGTTGTACTTTCTTTTATAGCCATCGTTAAAAAGTTGCCAATGTTTTCCTCTCAGAATTGGGCCTTTTAATCCATCGCTCCATGAAAGCTGCTTTCAAGCTTAGTCTGATTAGTCTTTTGAGATAAAATTCAAACACCAATGCTAGCCACCAAATATTTTAAATGTTTAAATGGAGTTCTCCTGTTTTCATTAGTAAGTCATGCTAATTTTTTAAGGTTCTATGTTTTAAACAAATGCCAACTATCTTTCTTATAGTTAAGTAGGGGGGAAAAAGTCCTAAAAAAATAGCTATTTGAGTTTATCTGAAGGAACAACTGGATGATGGGATGGCTAAAAGAGTTTACATATGAATTTTGCCCCAAGCGGAAGCCAGTAGTGCATATGTAGGAAGCCCAGAGTGTGCGTGTGAATATGCTAGGAGGGAAGAGATCACGGGGAAGTCATGAGCATATAGCCCTAATGCTTATGACCCCAGGAACCTGGGTCAGTGATGACCCTCATCATTTAAAGGTTTAAGATTTTGAAGGGCACCGATAGACACTTCCTCCTGAGAAGAGTGATTGTAATCAGAGAATGTGAGATGGTATCCATCCATGTGTGCTGCTGAGAGGGCTTCAAAGACCCCCAATTTAGTGGCTGGACTATGCAGCCTGCGAATGAAGACTGAACCACTTCCATGACATGGAGAATATGAATGCACTTAGCAAGCATAATTTTGGCAGAAACCCAGGGTTCCAAGCAGGATTTGGATATGGGTGGGGGGTAAAATTTTTTATTAATCCCCAAAGTAAAGTATGCTCTTAATTCTTTTTTATCAGACAACCTACACAGCTAAGACAGATTGATGGCAAGCATTATGATTTCTATTCTAAAGGAAGAAGCAAGACTGACACAGGAAATCAAATAAGTAGTCTGAGAGATTATATCTCAAAAGCAGAAATGACCCATGGTTAAATATTCAGTAACAGAAGTATGACTTTTGGCAATAAAGAATAGAAAGATCATCATACAGATGTTTAGGGGCTATAAGCAGTGTAAGGATTTTAAGTTATGTTTTCAGTGAGAAATGGTTTAATGATCTAAGGTTTCTATCCACTTGTGTACATGCTGTCTCTGGTAATGAAATCAGTGGTAATCTCGTATTTATTTTCTAGGTATTCAATGAGATAAAACATGATACTGGAATGGGGTAGTTACACATTTGAAAGAAAAAACTTAATGTGCACTTACCTTTAATAAAATGCTAAGTAAAAAAGGTAAGTTTTTTAGTCCATATAATAATCATTTTAAAAAGAAATAAAACTATTTAGGTAGAATTTTATTCTTGCTCAAAATCAAAATGCAATTTGTATAAGCTGTTTATTATTTCTCATAAAATAGTTCTAGTAATGCAACATTTCACCTTTTTTAAACAAACTGTTGTAGAAAAGAAAAATAAATTGTTGCAGAAAAGAAAATAATAAATTAGTAGATAACACATATACTGGCACTCAGAAACTCACACACACACTTAACTTCATCTTACTGTATACACAACTCAATGTTGAAAACAAATTGCCCCACATAAAGTAGACACTCAACAATTCTGACTGACTGAATGAATTAAAACATATTCTGAAGGAGTACAGGAAAAGGAAGTTTGAAAATGAAGTCATTAAATGGAAGTCTCATTCTGCTCAGGCAGAAAATGCTTCTGAAGTCACAGCATTGCAGTGGTCTGCCTGTCAACCTTGCTTCTTAAACCCAAGTCCAGAAAAAAGAATGTTCATATTTGTTGTTATTTATCTTCCCCTAGAGGAACTTAACAATTTTCTTGAATATTTATTTTGTATAATGTGCTAGAAAGAAGTACTTTCAGCACAGAAACTGTATTGCTGAGTGGACATAAGTACAGTGAGATGAACTGTTCAAGACTATGCTGTCTATAGTGGGGGACAGAGATCAAAGTCCTTCACTTAAGTCACTGGCACAAAGGCTTTTGGAAGAGTTTGTCTCATGCACTGGGCTGGGGTTCATTCTGAGGGGGAAGAGAGGGCCTTTCATTAGAATTGTAAGGCTGAAAATAAGGCTTACATTCCTTTCTTCTATGGGGATGCTCCAGCAGACTAATACAAGTAATATCCAGTGCTAAACTCTGTAATGTTATCTGATGGATTTCTTCACAAAATGCTTACTCCCTTCCCTTCACTGCTATAACACTTTCCCCTTTCTCTACCTTATCACTTTGTAATTTTTTTCTCACAAAGATTATTCATACAGGACTTGGATCAGTATGGATCTCTATTGAGACTTCCAGGACAAGTAATCAATATATCTTTAATATTTAAGCAGTTTACAAGCAACAATGAAATTGTCGTTGTTGTCAAAATCTTCTAATTTTAGCACACTGTTTTGCAAATCAGAGGAAAAAAAAAACAACTATCAGATTTTTAAAATACTTCTGTGTAAAAGTATTGTATGTATTAGTAAAAATAATGAAACCAAAACCCATTGTAAAATGCTCATTATATTACTTTAAAGATAACTAATTAATGTTTTTAAATGTAGCAGTTATATAGAATAAAGGCTTGATAAAAACATGGTTTACTTATTTTAGTCCTATTGTTTATTTAAAACTGCAAATCAGAACATGTAACACTTGTGTTTTCACTGTTACAATGATGTGAACTTGCTCTTTTTATTATTTTATTATTTAACGTGCCTACAGAACCCTCTAGGTTCTGATTTGGTTGTCCAAATTCATTTTTCATAACTCTCTTAACTCCCTCTTGTTCCTTTATGATACAGCCATATTAACCTTTTGCATTCCTGAATGTATGTTCTTTTCTGCCAGAAAATTTGCATTAAGATGTTTGCATATATCGTTTCCTTTGCCTAGAATGTTCCGCCCCTTAGTAGTTGGAAACTTCTTTTCTTCCAGGTTCCAAATAAATGCAATTCTTCAGCAAAACATTCCTAACTATGCTGTGCTCAGACTCAGCTGTTCTCTCTTTCATGTTGCATTGTTTTATTTTATTCTCAGACTTTACTGTTGTCTGAAATCATCTTTCTTTTTTCATTCAGTTGATTTAACTATTGATGGTTCTTTTCACTAGAAATGAAAGTTCCACAAGAGCAGGGGACATATTCGTCTTATTCACTACTATATTTTCAGAGTCTAGAATAATAAGTGACTTAAGATGGCACATGTTCTATAATTAAATGAATCCTTCAATAGGAGAGTCAGGTGGGGGATTTAATAAAAAGAGAAAATGCAAAATATTGTAGCTTTAAAGATAAGGACCATGCTCTGATTTTTTTTCCCTTGAAGAAGTTAAGTAAGCTCAGTAGAAGATTAAATGTTCAAGTATTTATTACCACCATTTCACACATCCCCAAAAAGGTTAATAAAACACAAAGAAAAGTTAGAAAAATAAATGAAACTCTTGTCTTGAAATTGCTGAAGAAGCAGAGATATGTTTTGCTCTCTCTAACCCCATCTATTCCTATATTAGCACAGTAGTCACTTGCAGAGGACAAGGAAGCTGGCAAAGAATGTATGTAAATGATTGAAAAATAAACACCTGGGTAATGGAAGAAGTGATGGTGAACCTTAGATTAATCATATTTTAAGGAATTTCAGTGACCCAACCAGAGTCAAGTTTAAAGAACAAAATCTACAATTAAACGGCACCGAAGAAATTGAATGGGTTCAGAAAAATGGTTAGCTAAAAAATAGTCTTTAGCAGCCCTTGTTCCTTGAATTGTTTCTAACTATCAATGACAGACATCATGTATATGTTCCCACCTTCTATACTTCTCCTACATGTCAGGAGCTGGACTCCCTTCCTAGGCTCCTTTGCCTGATGGGTTCTAGTTAAGTTATACCAATGAGTGGTACTCTTAAGAAATTTGAAATGTGCAAGAGGGAAAGAAGCCCTTATTCTCCTCCAGCAGGCAGATGTGCTGGTAGATAGAGTATGATAGCTGCAGTGGCTTCCCTGTGAGCTCCTGCAAATGCTATATTGTGCTGATACAGCAAGCTGTAATCTCCAGCATCAAGTTTCTTTGTTTGCATATTTTGTGTTTTGGAAGGCCAGCAATAGTTCACTTTCTGAAAGTCAGCAGTAGCTCTTCCTGATCTAATTTTCTTAGTGGAAATACCTGCAGGAAAGAAAATTGGGCAGGGACTGGAAAGGCTGAGAAAGTCATTAGACCATGACACAACTGTGAACCAGAGTTAAGGAGAGGGAAGTAAGGGTGGGTGAAAGTGCCCTAGTCCAGGAAAGATTAAACATAGCCATTGAGAGTCCTCAAACCAAGCCAGCTACTCTGAGGAGTCTCCTGTTACCTAGGAAGGAGGCTTCCTTCACGTTCCCATGATGGATTTCAGAGGAAGCAGCTGGGGTCCTCAGTCAATTAAGCTCCCAGCAGCTGGAAATATGCCAGGTGCATTCTCATGGTCGTCACAAATAGTCACCCAACTCCCTGTGGTCTTTTTGTTTTCATTTGACAAAGGGAAATAAAAATATCTACCCTATCTCATAGGGCCCCTGTGAGGATCCTACAAGTGAATTCACATCAAAATATTGAAAATGGAAAATGTTCCATAGTCAATAAAGGGAAGAATTAATGGAAAGGGAGAAGGGATACCTTTCAGATATGATCTAACATGCTGTGGTAAAGCAATTCTCTATGGAAAAAAGAGATATGAAACCAATTAGTACTCCAGACAGTGCTCAGTTTTACCAGTATTAAGAGATACTCACCAGGATCCGAAACAAACAAACAAACAAACAAAGGCAAATAGGAGCAGTACCCACAGATCTACACCTTGGTCTTGATACCAAATCTCACTTGGCTGGCTCAGCATCTCAAACCAAGAAAGAAAAACTGACATAAAAGGTCAGTTCTCAGAATATGCATATCTTTTAAAAACATCAGTATTCTTCTAACTGATTTAATAGCTAATTTAATTTAATAATTATATTATTCTGCTGCTTGTTTAAACATAAGGCCCTTTGTACTTAACTGATAATAGAATATTCCCATTAGTGGTATATCTTCTAGAATGTAATCCCAAACTGTCCACTGCTCCCTTTTTTAAGATTAGAAAGAAACTATGTTCATAAAAATTTGCCTTAAGAATTGATAGCCCGTTCTCAAATCTATCAGTGAATAAAGAGAAGTGATCAGTGAGCCAGTTACCCCTGGATCTCCTCACACTGTCCCATCACGGAACTCCCTTGTTCTATGGAGGCCATCAAGTACTTTGGTGAGGTTACAAAAAACAGTCCAGTAGATATCATCACTGACTTTGCTGTAAGGAATTTAGATGCTTTCCATAACATTAAACAATAACCTTTCTATGAGAAACCTCAGAAAATATTTCTCCCTGATCTTAATACAAGTAGTCCTCACTTTGCCTCCATGCAGGATTGTAAAAATGACTATTAAAGCTAGAACTGTGCAAAGCTCTCTTAATAATCAATAGAAAATGTTTTTCTATTGTTCTGTAAAATTAAAAAAAATTTCTCAAAACATTAATATTCTCTTAGACTTAGGGATAAATGTATAGGGAATTAAAAATAGCAAAACTAATATTGATTAAGTGTACTATAATTTAAACCATAAGAAACATTGAGAATTAAAGTGTTTTATCTCTTAGTAAAAAAAAAAAAAAACTTATTAAGAGTAGTTTGAACAGTGCTTGCCTTCCTCTTGCCTTATAACTTAGGATAGGGAGCAAGCACCTTTTACATGCCTTGACAAATTGTTATATATTACTTTCTAAGTTTGCATCAGCTTCCAACACATTTTCCTCTTTATGCTTTCAGTGATGTAAAATAATTTCAGAAAGTTCCATTAATGTGAAGTTTTGCCAGCATCACTTCCTCTGCATCTTTTTTAACACAACCACTTTGCTCATTTATGTCTACAAATTGGCTTTCACTAAGTTCCCCTGACTGCATATCTAGGTTTCTCAAATGATGGCAGTGCCAACATCTTCAAAATCAACTATTTCTTTTATAACTCCATATATAGTTAATTAAAATTTCAGTTCCATTGTTATGATTTTTTATTTATTGCATTTTATCTTTGTTGGCCTATACTCTCTTTTGATTATTCATTTTGTAAAGTGTCACATGGGTTATCACTTGGAGACAAGAAGGCAATACAAGTACATGCTTTACTGTCTGTGCATGCTGTCTGAAAACAGATATGCAGTAACCAGTCATCAAGAGACTCAGAAGGAAGTGTCATGATTGGTCACTGAACATGATGTATTAGATATTTGTGGAATGAATAGCTAGCAGTGAAATTTACACTTTATACAATAACTCATAGTTAATATGCCATGGTAACTAAAATTTGGATCATGTGTTGGAGGACTGGTGTTAGCTAGTTAAACTAATTGAAACTGAAATCCATGCATATCAGAACTATGCAAAGTGAGAACTGCCTGCATTAGGAATAGTAGTGATTTCCTAGAGTAATGAAATTGTTTTACCATATGGACCAGTGGTGTCCTAAAGAAATATAATGAATTACAATTGCAAGCCACCTATGTAATTTAAAATACTTTAGTAGCCACTCTGAAAGTGAAAAGACACAGGTAAAATTAATTTTAATAATATATTTTACTTAACACAATATATCAAAAATGTTATCATTAAATATGTAATCTCTATAAAACTTATTAATGAGATATTTACATTCTTTTTTTATTCTAGGTCTGAAATTCAGAGTGCATTTTATACATAGGACTTTTCAATTCAGACTAGCCACATTTCAAGTGGCTAAGTCACATGTGGTTAGTGGCTACTTTATTGGACAACATGAACATAGATACTAAATATTTAATAATTAATTATTTTTTCCTCTTTCTATTGGATTTTCAAGAATGTATGTCAAACACAAGTTGCTCCCTGTAAGTGCATCTGAGTTGATGGCATGGATATTGGGAACTAGGCATGCTCTGGTTCCTGCGCCCTTGTTTAATCTAATTTATTCTTCATTCATTTTCCTACTTATTTAAACTTACTTTATGTTGTTACATTTTGTACGTATTTGTAAGTCATTTGTATCCTTTTTAAAATAAAGAAGGACATAAATTAGAATGAATATATAAAATAAAGTAGGACATAAACTATATATAAACCAAAAAATAATCTGATCTAACTTAAAATAAACATAATTTAAAACCTTAAAATGTTTGCTTCTGTTGAACAGGTATGTGTGCCAAAACCACACTTAAAATATCTCATCATAAAAGTATTGCATCTTGGACTTCCCTAGCCATCCAGTGGTTAAGACTTCGCTTTCCAACGCAGGTGGTGTGGGTTAGATCCCTGGTTGCGGAGCTAAGATCCCACATGCCGCGGGGTCAAAACAAACCCCAAAAACATAAAACAGAAGCAATATTGTAACAAACTCAGTAAAGACTGGAAAAATGGTCCACATCAAAAACATCTTTAAAAAAAAAAGTATTGCATCTTACCTGGTATATTGGTGAAAAATAAAAAGGAGAAAGAAAATATATAATATGCAATATGGGAAGAAGATAATTACTCAATTTCCACTCTCATTTTTTCAGTGCAAAATTCTGGTAAATGGGATCTAATAATTAATGCTTCTGAGGAATTACTCACATAAACAGAGAGGACATTCTTTTTCCAGTCCCTAGTTACACAGAGAGTCTAGAAGAACAGAGATTACTTTCTGGAGTTTTAAGAGTAATAAATATGTTATTCCACCAAATCTTTAAGTTTCAGAAAGAAGCCTGAAAAAAGGGATTGTTTGCCAATAAACTATTTAAATCCTGGTAATCCTGAGCTTTCTTTTCCTTCCTGAGAAAAAGTACTGATGTGTTCTTATCTGGTACATCACTTTATGTACTCTATAAATTTCTTGACAGCATACATGATTCTAATATTTTTTTTCATTCAAATAGGAAGCTGTCTTTTTTTATACTCTTCCAACAACAAGGTATAATTTTTTTTGAAATCTTGAAATGTTTGATATGAATGTACCTAATTCATATCTTGAGGGTGTGTAGGTCTCAAGCTTGTCTTAGGAGTAGGTAAAGACTGTTTACAAAGGGTTAATGAAACAGTCACACAAGAAGCTATATATGTTTTGGTTGTCTAATGTCAAACACAGCAAGACCAATTGAACTATTTTAATAAAGACACGTAAGTCAACTTGCAGTTCAGGACCTTTTGTTGCAAAATGTTTGAAATTAACATAAGAAAAAATTAGCCTAATGGGAGAATTATCAACACATATAAGTGAACAATAATAAGGGCTTCAGGGACAATTGGTCATTGTAACCCCCAAACCATTGGATGGTCTTTGTGAGTCACTCTATCTACTCTATTCCTGTTCATTGTTTTATACCAGTTTTCACTTAAACATTAAAATCACAGCTGCTACCAAGTCTTACCTCATGTTTATATTACAAATCTTATTTGTAAATTATGTGTTTGTTATAAGCTGTCTGGGGACCTGAAGGATTGATGCAAGTTGCTTGTCACTGTTTCATCTATCTCGGAATCCACTAAGTGGATACTCAGGAATATCCACTCAGGAAGGGTATGTTGTGGGTATTGCACAAAAACATTGTAAGCCATCAAAATATCCACATTTGCTTGGCAAAAGATTATGGTTGAGATACACAAAAGTCCTTCTAAATCCTGGAAGAGTCCAGGGGAGAATTTCTTTGGGAAATTGGGGAGGACATTCAAAGTACTTGAGTACACTGGGAAAAAAAGAGAGCCACAGTGCATGCTCAGGACAAGGTACAAGCTTATAAAGAACTGAGAAGACCCTAAGATCTCACTACTGGCTAATCTATAGTCTTACTGAAAAAAGAAGTGAAGGCTGAGGCAGAATCACAAATAGCCTGGCTAAGTGTTATAGGAGTGTCCTAGCCCAAAGCCTACTCACAAAACGTAGAAGAGGTGGTTTAGTTGTCATTGCTGCTATTATTTAAGACTCCCAGGATTCAAGGAAATCTCATTCAAAATACTGGCAAAACACAAGCTAAACATTCAGCAGTCAAGAACTGCTAACCCTGAGGAAGGGGAGAATCTGATTTGACAAGTTACCAAACTGTAATACTTGAATGCCAGTTTTCAACAACAACAACAAAATACAAAGCATACAAAATAATAACAAAGTATGGTCAATTCAAAGGAAATAAGCAAATTGATAGAAACCATCTCTATGAAAGCCCAGACATTGGACTTACATGACAAAGACTTCAACTCAATTATCTTAAATATACAATATACTCAAAGAGTTGAAGGAAACCATGGACAAAGAACTAAAGTCAGGAAACCAATGTGTGAACAAAATGAGAATATCAATAAATAGAATTACAAAAAGAAACCAAGTAAAATACTGCAGCTGAAAAGTATAATAATTGAAATGAGAAATTCAGTAGAGGGGTTCAGTAGCATATTTTAGTAAGCAATTAAATAAATGTATGTCAACAAATAACCTAGATAGATTGGAGAAAATCCTAGAAACACACACGTCCTCTGAGCTGACTCAAGAAGAAATAGAAACTCTCAACAAACCTATACCAAGTAAAGAGTTTGAGTCAGTAACCAAAAACCTCCCAACAACAACAAAAAAACAGAACCGGATGGCTTCACTGGTGAATTCTGACAAATTATTAAAGAATAATGAACACTAATGCTTTTGAAACTCTTCCAAAAAACAGAAGAGCAGGGAATCCTCCCTAATTCATTCTATGCGGCCAGCATTACTCTGATACCAAAGTCAGACAATGACACTATTCCAAGAGAAAACTACAAACCAATACCAATATCCCTTATGAATATAGATGTAAAAATCCTCAACAAAATACTAGAAAGCCAAATCCAACAGCATATTAAAAGATAAACACCAAAATAACAGGGCCACTATATGTGGTTCTGGTCCCCAAATAAATAAAAATTTGAACATTTCCTGTAAGTCTGAACTATACTAGTCACGCCACTTCATTCTCAACTTTTTCAGTACTGATGATTGAAATCACAACGTTCATAGATACAATATACTAATAAAAAAAATCAGCTCTTCCACTGTGAACAGATTAATATAGAGTTGGCATGCTTTGTAATAGTGTTTTTTCCTCCTTTATGTATTTATGTTTGTACTTAGTGATTCTTCTAGAATCTGACATACCTGTACTCTTTGCAAATAAGCTTTTCGTTTTTTGTCAAAAGCTATTATGGTAATCAGTTGTAAGGAAGCATACCAGGTGTATATTCACACTATCTTAAATCTGGAATCTCATTTCATTTTCTCAGAGTCTATGGAAAATAGATAGCTACATATATACTTTTCATTTTACAGATGGAAAAGAAATTGAAGAACTTGTAGAAGGGCCTGAGGTATCTTTGTGCTGGATACATAAATCCTACTCCTAGTTTGTTGATTAAACGACACTGGGATTATATGTCAAATTGATGGGTGCCTGCAACTGTAAACGTGTTAAAGAGACATACTTTACTTTTTATTACTTTATACTTCAGGGCTCTGGGTCATACCTTGTCCAAATGAAGATTGCAATTCTTATCACCTGTACAGACTCATTCAATATTTTCAGCCTGTATCTAAAAGAATATGACGACAACACACATGTGGTCAGAATTTACCTTGTGCCTATATGCTTTAAATGTAGCCAGTAAGAATGCAATTCACACAAGTAAATATGCTCTATTGGAAATAAACACCTTATTACAGTGAATGTGATTGTCCTTTAGAATTGTTATCTTTACTCCGCCTTCCACTCTCCTTAATGATTCTTCCAAGTGTTTACACTGAGGAGGAGAGAGTGAGCATCCTCTGAGAAGAAAATGCTCATCTCTCCTGTGGCAATTCAAGCAAAATTAAGTTGCTCCATGTAAGCTCTGGCTTATTTCACACTTGGTATATATCACTGAGGTAGCAGAGCACAGTAGCTACAAGCTGAACTCGAGTTGCCTCAACCTGGATTCACATTCTAGCTCTGCTACTTACCAGTCTTTCTTAAAAAATTATTTATTTATTTATTTATGGCTGTACTGGGTCTCTATTACTGCGCGTGGGCTTTCTCTAGTGGCGGTGAGCGGGGGCTACTCTTGTTGTGGTGCGCCGGCTTCTCATTGCAGTGGCTTCTCTTGTTGTGGAGTACAGGCTCTAGGCGCGCAGGCTTCAGTAGTTGTGGCTCGTGGGTTCTAGAGCGCAGGCTCAGTAGTTGTGGTGCATGGGCTTAGTTGCTCCGCAGCATGTGGGATTTTCCCGGACCAGGGCTCAAACCTCTGTCCCCTGCATTGGCAGGCAGATTCTTAACCACTGTGCCACCAGTGAAGCCCTACTTACCAGTCTCTATAGTATAAATTTTACTTAAAATAACCTATAAAATTATAATGTTATTACCTTTCTTATGGCATTAATTTGAAAATTAAATGAGTGAATCATATAGCATGTGCCATAAGTATAATTGCTAAGTAAAATTAATTTTCTGTCTCATTCTTGATTATGACAGTTTGAGGCCAAAGATTCCATCTGATTCATATAAATGGGCACATATTAAGGTGCTTACTTGTTGTTTTTATGAAATTTAATTGAATGATGTGGTCCAGAACCAGATACCTTTCAGACGTTTAGGACAGACAGATTCTGGGTCATAGGGATGATAGGGACAGAGTAAAGGGACAAGGTAGGTGATTAAACAGTTAAACCTACTGGGGAATTGTAAGTAGAAAAAATATGAGAGACCCCTGTAAGTTAATGATTACTCAAGAAAGCAGGTTTACTTAATCACAAAACCAAACAGTCTTGCCTAGCAACAAAACCATGCGACAGAAGCATGAGACATGCCCCAAAACAATAAAACAATAGTGGCATGAGACCCACATCCTGTCCAGTGAGCTCAGTAATTAATGATCCCTAGGACATGCTCTCTGCACACATAAGAAACAATAATTTATGGAAAGGTGCTCATTGTACAGAGAACTGAAATAATTTTTACAGTCCTGGCTTGACCATGTCAGGACAAAAAAACTCCCCTGACCATGGGATGATGTTAAATTCAATGTGTCATTGAAATGGTGACAGAAATACATCTACACCATATTTAAAGAAAGATCATATGCCATGGGGGCCTGGTCTCTTAAGGAATTTTATTTCTTTTTTTTTTTTTCTGCGGTACGTGGGCCTCTCACTGTTGTGGCCTCTCACGTTGTGGAGCACAGGCTCCGGACGCGCACGCTCAGCGGCCATGGCTCACGGGCCCAGCCACTCCGCGGCATGTGGGATCTTCCTGGACCGGGGCACGAACCTGTGTCCCTTGCATCGGCAGCCGGACTCTCTACCACTGCGCCACCAGGGAAGCCCAGGAATTTTATTTCTTAATCTGCTTCATTTTGATAGTATGTGTGAATGTATATTGCATAAAGCATCATTACTCTATATGTCTTACCCCTGTGGCTACAGATAAAAGAACTAATTCATTTATTGCGTTGGGGAACTATAAACATTTTAAAAGCATGCTTGGCATTATGAAAAGAATGACTATACTACTTGTTAGATTTAGACAAACTGTATAGAAAAATATGCATATGTTCATCTGTGTAACAGATAACTTATCCCCATCATGAGGGAAGATATAGCTAGATAAGAATAAAGAATTAATGTTACTATCTAGATAATTCAGGCCAAAATACTACTTTGGCCTCAAGTATCCAAATAAAAAATGCTCTACATATTTTAATCACATGGATAATTTTTGAATCTCTCCATTGTGCTCAGAATAAATATCTTAAAAAACATTAAGGAAAATCATGTTTTTGCATCTTCTTAAAAATCTATTGGGAAAATTATTTTGAAATGTAGATAAAGTATTTGTAAATAATTAAAGGCTATTATTTCCAATGCATTGAAAAGGCAATAAACCTTCAATGACTGAATTGTATATCTCACATCTAAAAAAGTGAACTTTAAAAATGAAATAAAAAATGTATTCTTAACTGGATAACTAATGCATATGGAATGCACATTTCTCTTCTAATGAAAAGTAACTGATGAAATCCTTTGCTGAATAGTTGACATGCAGTTAAGATTTGCTGAGATCTTTGATCAATGAGTAATAGTACTTCCCAGCTATCTGAGGAGAACTACTGACTGGCTCAACTGTACATGAATTTAAAAGATCACTAGATTTATAATCACTATGAAGACAAAAACAAAACAAATCTAAAAACTCTATACATTATCAAAGCTACTTCTGAGTCTTCAGTAATACTGAAGATTTACTTTGCATTTGATTTTTTTAAAGTAGCAAACTAATAGAATGATAGTGCTGCTACTTTTTAGATTCTCTAATTGTATCTTTTATTTCTCCTACCAAGAAGCAGAGTACTTACATGCTATTCACTGTATAACACTTTTGTAGAGACAACACGATTAGTAGGTAACTATTAGCAAGTATATTTTATTTGCAAAGCTGAAAATTATGAAGTACTACATAATGTTCTTGAGGTCTTTAGTACAAATAAGTAGCTTACCATATATCAAGAACTCATGGATCTTTTTAAGAGTCTGGAAATATTTTGCTTTAGGAAATAACAATGTCTACATCTGGTGTCTGTCTCATCAAAATGTATTTACTGGAAGAATAATTTTCCTTGCATTAGCAAAATATGTGAACTGTTCTAAAGCAGTTTGAAAAAGGATGGTTCTTGTTTTAAAATAATTTTTGGCAGGAAGAACATTTGACACTTCTTTACAAAATAAAGAGTTTTTAAATGAGCAGTATGTTTTATTTTTAACTAAATCAATTACCAATTGTGAAGATTACAAAATACTATTAATTGAAATATGTAATTTAAAATGATTGTAAGTTACATACTGCTTAGACTTGTAGATTCTAATATTTTACTCTTAAATAATAACTTGTGACCAGGTATCTCTTGGATAAATATATGTTTTTCTATTTTTCTGAATTGTTGAGCCAAGATAACCATGAATTTAAACTCAAAGAAAGCTCTTTATGAGAATTTTTAATTCAATGTTTTGACTAGGTGTAAGTACTTTAAAGACTACATTATTTAATTTTTTCCTTCTAGCTTTACTGCAATATAATTGACATATAGCACTGTATAAGTTTAAGATATACAGTATCATGATGTGAGTTACATACGTCATGAAATGATCACCACATAAGTTTAGTGAACATCCATGATCTCATACAGATATGAAGAAAAAGAAGAAAAAGAAAAAAAATGTTTTCCTTGTGATGAGAACTCCCAGGGGTCATTCTCTTAACAACTTTCATATATATATATATATATAGCAGTGTTAATTATATTTATCATGTTGTGTATTACATCCCTAGTATTTATTTATATTCTAACTGGAAGTTTGCATCTGTTGACTACCTTCATTCAGTTCCACCTCCCCCACCCAACATTTCTGGTAACCACAAAACTGGTCTCTATCTCCATGAGTTAGTTTGTTTGTTTATGAATTATAAATTGATGTACAATTCTATGTTAGTCCTTGGAGTACAACACTGTGAATCAATATTTCTATACATATTAAAATGATCAATCACTGTAGAAATCACAGAGGAAATTAAAAAAATACCTAGAAAAAAATGACAATGAAAACACAATGACCCAAAACCTATGGGATGCAGCAAAAGCAGTTCTAAGAGGGAAGTTTATAGCAATACGATCCTACCTCAAGAAATAAGAAAAATCTCAAATAAACAACCTAACCTTACACCTAAAGCAATTAGAGAAAGAAGAACAAAAAAACCCCAAAGTTAGCAGAAGGAAAGAAATCATAAAGATCAGATCAGAAATAAATGAAAAAGAAATGAATGAAACAAAAGCAAAGATCAATAAAACTAAAAGCTGGTTCTGGGGGCTTCCCTGGTAGCACAGTGGTTAAGAATCCACCTGCCAATGCAGGGGACATGGGTTTGAGCCCTGGTCTGGGAAGATCCCACATGCCATGGAGCAACTAAGCCTGTGCACCACAACTACTGAGCCGGCACTCTAGAGCTCGTGAGCCACAAAGACTGAGCCCATGTGCCGCAACTACTGAAGCCCGCATGCCTAGAGCACAAGCTCGGCAACAAGATAAGACACCGCAATGAGAAGCCCGCACACTGCAACGAAGAGTAGCCCCCACTCGCTGCAACTAGAGAAAACCTGCATGCAGCAATGAAAACACAATGCAGCCAAAAATAAATAAATAAAATTAAAAAAATTCAAACCATAATTACAATTTAATATAAAAAATAAATAAATAAAATAGCTGGTTCTTTGAGAAGATAAACAAAATTGATAAACCATTAGCCAGACTCATCAAGAAAAAAAGGGAGAAGCCTCAAATCAACAGAATTAGAAATGAAAAAGGAGAAGTAACAACTGACACTCCAGAAATACCAAGGATCATGAGAGACTACTATGAGCAAATATATGCCAATAAAATGGACATCCTGGAAGAAATGGACAAATTCTTAGAAAAGCACAACCTTCCAAGACTGAACCAGGAAGAAATAGAACGTATGAACAGACCAATCACAAGTAATGAAATTGTAACTATGATTAAAAATCTTCCAACAAATAAAAGCCCAGGACCAGATGGCTTCACACGTGAATTCTATCAAACATTTAGAGAAGAGCTAACACCCATCCTTCTCAAACTATTCCAAAATATTGCAGAGGAAGGAACACTCCCAAACTCATTCTACGAGGCCACCATCACACTGATACCCAAACCAGACAAAGATGTCACAAAAAAAGAAAACTACAAGCCAATATCACTGATGAGCATAGATGCAAAAATCCTCAATAAAATACTAGCAAAGAGAATTCAACAGCACACTAAAAGGATCATACACCATGATCAAGTGGGGTTTATCCCAGGAATGCAAGGATTTTTCAGTATATGCAAATCTATAAATGTGATACACCATACTAACAAACTGAAGAATAAAAACCATACGATCATCTCAATAGATGGAGAGAAAGCTTTTGACAAAATTCAACATCCATTTATGATAAAAACTCTCCAGAAAGTGTGCATAGAGGGAACCTACCTCAACATAATAAAGGCCATATATGACAAACCCACAACAAACATCGCTCTCAATGGTGAAAAACTGAAACCATTTCCACTAAGATCAGGAACAAGACAAGGGTGCCCACTCTCACCACTATTATTCAACAGAGTTTTGGAAGTTTTAGCATGGCAGTCAGAGAAGAAAAAGAAATAAAAGGAATACAAATCGGAAAAGAAGAAGTAAAACTGTCACTGTTTGCAGATGACATGATACTATACATAGAGATCCTAAAGATGCTACCAGAAAACTACTAGAGCTAATCAATGAATTTCGTAAAGTAGCAGGATACAAAATTAATGCACAGAAATCTCTTGCATTCCTATACACTAATGATGAAAAATCTGAAAGAGAAATTAAGGAAACACTCCCAATTACCATTGCAACAAAAAGAATAAAATACGTAGGAATAAACCTACCTAAGGAGACAAAAGACCTGTATGCAGAAAACTATAAGAGACTGAGGAAAGAAATTAAAGACAACACAAACAGATGGAGAGATATCTAAATTGTGAAAATGACTATATTACCCAAAGCAATCTACAGGTTCAGTGCAATCCCTGAAACTACCAATAACATTTTCACGGAACTGGAACAAAAAATTTTACAATTTGTATGGAAACAAAAAAGATCCCAAATAGCCAAAGACATCTTGAGAAAGAAAAACGGAGCTGGAGGAATCAGGCTCCTGGACTTCAGACTATACTATAAAGCTACAGCAATAAATACAGTATGGTACTGGCACAAAAAAAAAAGAAATATAGATCAATGGAACAGGACAGAAAGCCCAGAGATAAACCCACGCACATATGGTCACCTTATCTTTGATAAAGGAGGCAAAAATATATGATGGAGAAAAGACAGCCTTTTCAATAAGTGGTGCTGGGAAAACTGGACAGCTACATGGAAAAGAATGAAATTAGGACACTTCCTAACACTGTACACAAAAATACACTCAAAATGGATTAAAGACATAAATCTAAGGCCAGACACTGTAAAACTCTTAGAGGAAAACATAGGCAGAATACTCTATGACATAAATCACCGCAAGATACTTTCTGACCCACCTACTTGAGAAATGGAAATAAACAGAAAAATAAACAAATGGGACCTAATGAAACTTCAAAGCTTTTACACAGCAAGGGAAACCATAAACAAGACCAAAAGACAACCCTCAGAATGCGAGAAAATATTTGCAAATGAAGCAACCGACAAAGGATTAATCTCCAAAATTTACAAGCAGCTCATGCAGCTCAGTATGAAAAAAACAAACAACCCAATCCAAAAATGGATGGAAGACCTAAACAGACATTTCTCCGAAGAAGATATACAGACTGCCAACAAACACATGAAAGGATGCTCAACATTACTAATTATTAGAGAAATGCAAATCAAAACCACAATGAGGTATCACCTCACACTGGTCAGGATGGCCATCATCAAAATATCTACAAACAATAAATGCCTAGAGGGTGTGGAGAAAAGGAAACCCTCTTGCATTGTTGGTGGGAATGTATATTGATACAGCCACTATGGAGAACATTATGGAGGTTCCTTAAAAAATTAAAAACAGAACTACCATATGATCCAGCAATCCCACTACTGGTCATATACCCTGAGAAAACCATAATTCATAAAGAGTCATGTACCACATTGTTCACTGCAGCACTATTTACAATAGCCAGGACATGGAAGCAACCTAAGTGTCCATCAACAGAGGAATGGATCAAGAAGATGTGGCACGTATATACAATGGAATATTACTCAGCTCATAATTGTTGGAGGAGTCCGAGAAGATGGAAATTACGCACAAAAAGAGCAAATGCAAAGCCAAACTTAAACATATATTCATTTTGTGGAGGCCTAGGTCTTAACTGACATAACTGAGGAAACCTTAGATTGTGTAAACAATAACAGGCCAATTTCTGTAGAGAAATAAAATGCACACAAGAATACATTTAGGAGGCAATAAACGGTTTTATCTGGTTTCAACTTTGTTTTACTAGACTTATTTCTGCCTATCAAGTGAAATGTATCTGGGAAAACAAAGTCATTGTCTTACCTATTGTACAACTCCCTGTATAATACAATTCATAATATGTTTGGCAAATGAGGTTATCAAGGCTTTTGAACATTTCATGCTCTGTTCCCTTAATAGACACTCAATAAATAGCTGTTCAATTGTTTTGAACTGAATTGTTCCAGTGAATGGAGTTCTCTTAGTTATTCCTTTTATAGTTTTTTTTTTGCAGATTATTACAAAAATCTTCTAAGACAAACATTGATCATTAGTCTATTCCAAAGTTGGTTCAGAAAAGATTTCTATACTTGTCATTTAAAACTTAGATGATGTTGAGAGTAAATGAATCCACAAATATCACTGCATGTAGTAGTCTTATTTCTGGTTGCTTACTGTCTTGTCTTCAAATATCTAGTCACTGCAGAATACTCTTTCCAATACATTGTATAATTTATTACATTTATATTATATGCTATATTATAATTAATATACATGTTATCATATAATACTTAAATCTATGTCTCTCTAGATAAATTTAGTAAGCTCCATTTAAACTGGATCCCTATTAAAACCAAGGATCTGTAAGGTGCTGAGTTTATTGATCCTCCAAAAAGTCAATGATGCAGTGGTTTCATACGAGAAAGAAGATGAAGTAAGTTGAAACATACTCTTTGGAATTATAGCCAAGGAATACAATAACCCTATCACCTTGACTGTGCCAATTTGTTTTGTTCACAGTACCTCTGATATATTCAAAATTAAACTTTATTAGTGCTTCCCAATTTTTTTCTTGCCATGGCACACAGAAAGTGATAATATTCTTATGGTAAACTGATGCAAACTGAAGGGAATTTGGAGGCTTCTATAGGAGCCCCAGTGGGGGAAAAATAGTATATTTTCTTACACACACACACACACACACACACACACAAACACATGCACACACACACATTTAACATGCGTGAAGTGAGATTAAATTTGGCTGCTGCCAAGATCTGTACCTGCCAGGAGCTCCCCCTGCCTCACTGTCACCTCCCCCATCAGCCTCAGCTTGGCTTGCTCACAGTGTTACCTGGGTTCTTGGACTGCTATTCCAGCATCTCATCAGGCCCCTTATACTCACTGGGCAGTTGAGCCCTAGGTAGTTTCAGCTATATTAGATGTTCAGATGGGAGAGCTTCTCTTTCGCCTCACTAACAGTACAGGAGGGCAGCAAATTCGTTCATTCTCTTTGTACCTGTTGTTGACTATGGGTTTTGTTTTTAGACTTCTCTGATAAGACTGTCTTTGAAAGAAATTTAGTTATTTACAGAGAGAGATATAAGACAAGGCATCTCTAGGCACCTAAGCTCAACCTTGTCTCTATGGGAACAGAGGGGATCAATGTCTTGTCACATACCTGCAACCCCTTCCTGGTACCCCCATAAGGAAGACCTAAATTATTCAGTGGCAGAAATTACATTGCATCCTAAATAAACTATTTTTCTGGACTCCATAGATTATAATAGTGAGGAAAACCTTGTGGGTAATCCAGACATATGATACTTGTAAGATATCATCAAACCACTGTAATTCAATTAAATACAACTATTATAGTAGGGTAGCAAAGTCAACAAATTATATAAAGTTTAGTTACTTAGAGTCAAATATACCCTGATCAAAAAAAACAAGTCACATGAAGAAACACAACACAGCATAACAAACCAAATGAAATGCACTATTAAGCAATGTCAAATTTACTAATGACCAAAGTGTACATCCCATACCATGAATCAATGTGGTATCACTTTTGGCCAATGGCCTCAAAGGTGTCTTTTAGCTTTTGTTGCACATTGCAATCATTTATGTAGACTTTTTAAAAGACTAATTTCAGTGACTCACCCCAGAAATTATAACTGAATTGGTCTGGTGTGAGACTTGGGAATATGTATAAAGTTTCCCAGGTGATGCTAACAGGTAACAATGTTTGAGAACCACTGCCTTTGACTTTCCTGTTCTCTCTTTCTGTCTCTACCAGGAAACAACTGGATAGTCTCATATCTGTTTTTTCCTGCAATGTTTCAGCCACTGTGGCTTCAGGATACCTTCTTCATGTTCAGTGACATGCTTCGTAACTGTGCAGTATGGTGGCTTCTCTTTTTCTCAATATCCTAAGTACTGGCAGACATATAATTCCTCCAGGCCAAGTAGTTTGTTAGGGTGCTGCAGGGTACTACATCCTACCAAAGGAAGGCCCCTGTCCCAATCCACACACCTTGCCCTGGATAAGAAAATATTTGTTGAATTATTGACATATCCAACAAAATTAGTTTGCACCAATGAGCTTTTATTCTTTCTGTTTCCTTAACTTGACCTGTAGTACCAGACTGGCCACTCTGCTCCTGAGGTACTGGCAACAGTAAGACACCATTTATTCCATACTAATTTAGGTGCTCTTTTCTTTTTCTTCAAGCATATACGCATAAATCTCTGAGAATATATGTGAAAAAAAAAAGAGAAGACTGGAAATGATCTCAGGATAGAATAGAGTTTTTCATACACAACTGCTAAATGGTTCTGTAATAAACAGACCAGATCTATAACAGAAATACTGTTCCCACACTTTCAAGACATCAGTTGTAGAAACCAAGCATTTAATGTCTGACTTTCCCCAACATTTCACAATTCAATTGCCAGATGGAAGGAAGGATGGGAGGAAGGGAAGGAGGAAAGAAGGAAGGAAGGGGGGAAGGAAGGAAGGAAGGAGAAAAGAAAGGAAAAGAAAGAAACATTTTACAGATTTTAAAGTATCCAAAAGGATATGATACCTGGATTACTTGGATTTATTAAACCATGTGCTGTTAAACATTGAGAGTATAGTTCTTGGTAATTCAAGTCAAATAAATAATGTGCATAAAAGTCAGCAACTGAATTTTTCTAGATTATGGTAAATCTACACCAGTAAAGTGTTTTGTATCGCCATGGAAACCATGCTCAAGCTCTCAAAATTATTTTCACTCAATTTTTTTTACAGTTTATAAAAACACTTATACTAGTTGAAAAATGGAGAAATGAATCTGTCATGTAGAGTGGAAGAAATAATAACAAATGCAGTGCTCTATACATATACATGTACTACATATTACAGCTGTGAAATGCATTCCAACAATGAAATCATGAAAAACTAAATGGGGACACCAATGATCTACTTCTAAGGTTTATATGATCTTACTTTTTCATTTAGAATAATAGTTTCAGAGCACAGCAACTGATTTAAGAAAATTAAATTATTGCCCTGGAAAGAACTATGTCTTCTGAATAACATTTTATAACACTCTATTTTTTGTTTTATGATTTGGGAGAAATATTATGATACAAAAAACTATTATGTGGGGCTTAAATGATTGACCAGTTATTTTATTTTATAAAGTGTATAGTTCTCTATGCTTTAGACAGATTTTGTACTCCTCAAATTAGTAAATAGCTATTTTTCACGAGGTAAACAGCATGATCTGCAAACATATAGTTGGAGAGGGATTCTTTACCTATTGCAATTTTGCACGTTTATTTTTATTGCCAATATTTTTTGAACCTTTGACTTATTGAAGATGCTACATTTGTAACAATATTAATTTTTGTGCTCTATCCTATAAGTTAAATTGAAAAGTAGAGGAAAAAAATTAACTATAATGAATTATTTCTAATATTGTAACTGCATGTATAACTCTTACAATTAGAATTCAAATAGCCCCAGATGTTTGCCTTGAATAAAATGTCTGAATTCTTCTGATGTAGTCATATATCTGTGCAATAAAATTGATACTTATGTAGAATTACTCCTCATTGGATAAAATTTAACCTGTTCAATAACAATTGAATGGCATAAACCTTTCTGGAGCCATTCAGAATTGTATCTCCTTTTTTTAAGGAAGAAAAGACAAAATGCCACTCTGAAAAGTAATTGTTTGAAATGTACTGTAGAAAAAAAAACAAAAACATGTTCAATGTATTCCATGCCATTGCTTCTATGTATGCAGGTATTTACTCTTTCTAAGCTGTCATTGTTACTTCTGTAGTTCCCTGTCATATATAATGAAGTCATTGTTTATTTTTCTGATACTGGCATCCTACCTGGGAAATATTACAGTATGAAACTGTAACTTGGATCTGTAGAGACAGTTAATTAAAAATCATTGGAAATACTCGTTTCCCTGAGAATGTCCACATCTATTTGGACAAGGAAGACAATTAGGGGATCTGTGTCTCCCACGGGAAGCTAAATACTTACTAAGACTCTATAAAGCAGCAGTTTCAGGACAGGACACTAGAGAGCTGATATGTTGTCCAACTTGCAAAATCTGTCTGAACCTCTATTTCCTTCTTCCCAGAATTAGAGATTTTGATTAGGTAATCGTTGAGATCCCTTTCATGCATATTATTCTTCAGTCCTAAATTGCTTCAGATAATGTTGTCCTATGTCTATATCCCTTCTGGAAGGCTGAGGCACATTGACAGACGTCTTTTTTTTCACATCTTTATTGGAGTATAATTGCTTTACAATGGTGTGTTAGTTTCTGCTTTATAACAAGTGAATCAGTTATACATATACATATGTTCCCATATCTCTTCCCTCTTGCGTCTCCCTCCCTCCCACCCTCCCTATCCCACCCCTCCAGGTGGTCACGAAGCACCGAGCTGATCTCCCTGTGCTATGCGGCTGCTTCCCACTAGCTATCTACCTTACGTTCGGTAGTGTATATATGTCCATGCCACTCTCTCGCTTTGTCACAGCTTACCCTTCCCCCTCCCCATTACAATAGCCCGGAGATGGAAACAACGTAAGTGTCCATCATCGGATGAATGGATAAAGAAGATGTGGCACATATATACAATGGAATATTACTCAGCCATAAAAAGAAACAAAATTGAGCTATTTGTAATGAGGTGGATAGACCTAGAGTCTGTCATACAGAGTGAAGTAAGCCAGAAAGAGAAAGACAAATACCGTATGCTAACACGTATATATGGAATCTAAGAAAAAAAAATGTCATGAAGAACCTAGGGGTAAGACAGGAATAAGGACACAGACCTACTAGAGAATGACAGATGTCTTTTATCACAACGTTGAACCTTGAAGAAAATCGCATAGTAATTTCTACTGTCAACATTTTAAGTTCATTTGATGTGGGTTGATTATAGAAATTCAGAAGGGCAAAATGTCTGAATAGAAAGAATCCTAGACAGAAAACAGAAGTTAATTATAATCTGGTTAAAAAGGCCAAAATACTTTGCCAAGTCTCATTTGAAAAGAACAAAACAGAAAACAGAATAGGGTCCCAGAATTTACCAGTTTGAAAGAAGGAAGACACTTGTCTTAAAGAGTTGAATTATAAAGGATAATTTTTATATCTAAGAAAACAGCTACAGTTATAAATTCCATAAATATCCACACAGGAAGGGTTTTAGGAAAGAAGATGCCTCAAATGGTGATAAAGAGAATAAGAGAGTCAATGGCAGATTTTAATCATATTTTACTAATCTAGTTTCTTTGTGCCTGGTAGTATTTTTCCAACAATATTATAAAAATAAAGCCAGACATTAGAGACTTAGTTTTTAAAAATCTTAGTGTATGGAATCATCTAATTATGTATAAAATATGAATAAATGTAACTAACTCAATAAAAACATGTTTTCAAAGACATTTTTCCCTCTATCTCATGCTAGTGAGTATACTGTAAGTTTAAGTTGGCATGAACATATTGATAAAAAATAGGAAGTTTGTACCTTTCACACTTCTGTTTTTTTTCAAAAATTTATCTGCCTGAACAGAAAGGGATACAGTTGAGAACAGAAGGAGTAATTAAATAATTCCTGTCCAGATTTGCTGGTCAAAATCATTAGACATTAATTTCTCATTAAAAAGGATTTTTAATTGCAAATTAACATGTGGTTTTGGTGTGTTAAAATCTATTGTCAGCAATTAATACCATATTTCCTTTTGTGTACTGATTTTTCTCCATCTGCATTCTGAATAATGCAGCTCAAAATAAGCAACTTATGCAATAAATATAAAATTATCTAACTTATTAAAACATGCTAAATTTACATGGCCAAGTTTTTCTATTAAGAAAACAACAAGAACAAAACATTTTCAATGAAAACTCTCAAACTCTCAAACATATTTTAATATGTCCTAGACTGGATAAGAGCTTGGGAGAAACAAATTAAAGCAGCTGGCCTATGGTTCATTTGTCTCTTTATAACTGATGGGTACTCCAAATTTTCAAGACAATCATATGGAAATGTTAAAAGGTAAAGTAGTAAAATATAGTCTCTGACTCTGAATTATAGTATTAGAAAATCTTCTGACCTAATATCAAAGTGTTAAAATAGTTAAGAACATTTTCATTGGGTTAATCTATATTATTGAATTAAGACTTAAAAGCAAACTAAATGCCCAGTAAATGAAAGCCATTGCCAGAAAAAAAAAATGCATGTATTTAGAATTTATCTTATTATTTTTGGAAAAAAATTCCATGAAAGGATTAAAAAGGAAAAATAGTCATGGCAAGGCAACTACTTTCATAATTCCCTTCTCCATGAAATTAGCTAAAGTGTTATTTTCTACCCATCTCATTCCAATGCTTTTCCCTCATCCTCTATCTTTCACCCCCACTGCCCACCTCTCATCACTCCTCCTCTGAATATGTAACCAGACTAAGTCCTTGCTGGGAGACTTGTCCCATAAGAGACTTATTGTGTATAATTACTAGACTCAAAAATATTGAATTCTTGGACTTCCCTGGTGGTGCAGTGGTTAAGAATCTGCCTGTCAATGCAGGGGACACGGGTTCTAACCCTTGTCCGGGAAGATCCCACATGCCGTGGAGCAACTAAGTCTGTGCACTACAACTACTGCGCCTGCGCTCTAGAGCCCGTGAGCCACAGCTACTGAGCCTGCGCGCCACAACTACTGAAGCCTGAATGCCCTAGAGACCACGTGCTGCAACTACTGAAGCCCATGTGCCTAGAGCCCGTGCTCTGCAACAAGAGAAGCCACCGCAATGAGAAGCCCTCACACCGCAAAAAGAGTAGCCCCTGCTCGCCACAACTAGAGAAAGCCCGCACACAGCAATGAAGACCCAACAAAGTCAAAAACTAATAATAATAATAAATAAATAGTTTAAAAAAATGCAGGAGAAACACTCATTTGGGACAGTAGTCCATATTGAAAAAATATATATTGAATTCTTCATTTAAGAAATCCATATTCCAGAAACATATTTTTCCTGTGAATTCTTAACATACTTTGAAGAAGTTCCTTTTTAGATCAGATGAGTGAAATTTTAGGAAAAAAGTAAGTGGAAGAATAAATGATACACATTTTTTCAATTCATTAAAATATGTTCCTGAGTATGACATGATTGGAATTTTTGCTACAAAGTTTACTCCTCTACAAACTAGTAAGCAGTTTTAAGTTCTCTTAATACCTGCTGAGAAGCAGTATTTCTCTGTGATTTCTCAGCCAACCATGGGATACTTCAGAAAAAAAAAAAAAAGGCCTCTCAAATTTTTCTAGTTAGAGGTTTAAAATATTCCCTTAACTAGAAGTTGAACTAACTACTGTGAAATAAGAAAAAGGCAAAAAGGATATGGAAAATTTCTTCTCTGGAGTTGTTATAAAGGTTTGAATATCTGTTTCTTTCTCTTTTCCAGAAACTGTTCTGAAGATACCAGGGTACTTGGAAATTTACATCTTTCTGGACTAGTACTGCTTTCACAGTAGGAAGATGGTGGTCTCACTAACTGCTATCTCTTACAACAAACTGACTCAGAGACTGTCCAAGGCAAAGCAGTCTTTGGATAATTCCTGTTTTATACCGACATGTACAAATATCAGGTATCCTTCTGCCATTTCTGGAACTTCCATTAATTACTCCAAAGCAACCTATCTATAAATCAGGATTTTAGCATATTCCATGATCTTTTTATGTGTCCAGTGGAATTTAATTTGAAATTTACTTGCTTTTTGACCAATCTATCCAGGCACTATTCTTGTTTTTAATCTTTTAAATTATATTTTCATAATAATTCTTATAATTACTCTGGAAACCTTTAAATTTCAAAATAAGTTGTACCACTAAAAATTTACCCAGGATTCTACTACATAAGCATATTTTATTTAATCCCAAACTTCTGAGACTATTTGTAAATAGTCAAATCAAGCATAATCAAAATATTATTTGAGGGCTTCCCTGGTGGCGCAGTGGTTGAGAGTCCGCCTGCCAATGCAGGGGACACGGGTTCATGCCCCGGTCCGGGAAGATCCCACATGCCGCGGAGCGGCTGGGCCCGTGAGCCATGGCCGCTGAGCCTGCAGGTCCAGAGCCTGTGCTTCGCACTGGGAGAGGCCAAAACAGTGAGAGGCCCGCGTACCGCCAAAAAAAAAAAAAAAAAAAAATATTTGAAAAACTATCATCCATCATTGAATAATGTTAGTAAACTAATTGTTCTTTTTTAGTTTATTCTACTTTTTAACTTAAATTTATTTAATCAAATTTATTTAAATACTTTAATTTTATTAAAATTCTAACTTACCATTGCTGATACGTAGAAAAATCCTATAATTGTGTGTTAATTTTGTATCAGCTAATTTAGTAAGCTCTCTTGGAAACGATCTGAGTTTCTCAGTTGATCTTGTAGATTTTCCAGGCAGATGATCATACAATGTGTTTGCCTATAGAAATGACCTATTCTTTTAACTAGTGATGTACTTACTCTGATCCTGACATTAATGAGAATGCTTCTAGTACAGTCTATTTAATATTTGGTTGTTATTATTCTAGATAAATATGATTTGTCATTTTAATAAGCTTATTTTACTAAGAACAGATGAATTTGTAAATACTTTTTAAACATCTAAATAGATGTGAAGGTTTTACTTTGTTTTTTTATATCTTAAGACTACTTGATATAGATGCAATTACTATGTTGCACCATTTTTATTTTTTAATATAAAGCAGAATTTGGGTTACATTTTATTTAGGATTTCTGCACCTGTCTTTGTGAGATTGATCTCTGTTGTTGTACTGTTTTTATTCTTGCTATTAATTCTTTTGGTTTTTACTATTAATGCTGTGAAATAATTTTTAAAAGAACTGGAAAGTTTTCCATCATTTTATATTGGTAACAGAGTATATGGAATGTAAATCATCTCATCTTTAAAAATAGAAATATTTAATGTGTGTGTGTGTAGAGAGGTGAATACCAGAAGTTCCTTATCCAGCATTTAAAACTACATATGTCTCATAATACTTGTGAATTACTGAATACATCAAGAGATAGCAGTAGTAAGAATGTACTGCAAATGTAAATTTTGTGGAGTTATAAAAATAATTGAGATAAATAATGGGAAAGAACTCACCATATTACTGTCTGGATCCACTGTCTTTTGTTAGGAATAAGGGATGATTGTCTTCTACATTATTATGCAATGACTATAACTCTGTTACATTTTATACTTCTTTTTTTTTTGCGGTACGCGGGCCTCTCACTGCCGTGGCCTCTCCCGTTGCGGAGCACAGACTCTGGACGCGCAGGCTCAGAGGCCACAGTTCACGGGCCCAGCCGCTCCGCGGCATGTGGGATCTTCCCGGACCGGGGCACGAACCCGTGTCCCCTGCATCGGCAGGCGGACTCTCAACCACTGAGCCACCAGGGAAGCCCCTATACTGCATTTTTTAGTTATATTTGTTTTAATAAATGTATTTGAGCTTCTACTTCTAAATGTTTTAATTATTTTTCTTATATTTTAAAATTTTTTTATCAAAATATATACACTTCATTAAATACTTCTTGATTAAAAGAATAAGTGATGGAAAATTTAAAAAATGGTGCTTTTTGTTTAAAACAGACTTGCCTTACAAACAGACAATGTGGAATCAAATGTTTGCTAATAAAATTATTCAAAACACTGAGTTCATGTGTGAAATGAACTCTACTACCTGGTATTAAGATAGTTAACAATGTAATTCCATTGTTACCTTTGACATTTCCAAGTCAAAATATGTACACTAATGAATAATAAGACCTTTTAAATTTGTTTATCACCCTAATGTTTCCGTTTGTTATGCATATTACATATTAGCTTTGGTCCTTGTGAGGTTAATTATCATACAAGTAGCAATGATACTTAAACTGAATGATCTTTCATTACTAACCCATGCTACAAACTGCTACATTAAAATATGAGAATCTAGAGTATCTAATTTTCATAGAGGCAATGACAATAAATAGTACTAATGATTTTTGTTAATCCTTTATATTTCTAACTAGCCTAACTATTAAAATAATTTTATTGGTTTATGCAATCTGAGAAAAGCCACAGACATTACTCTGCTTCTCCCTTTATATATTCTAAAATCAGAATATCATTACTACAATATTATTATTGAATGGTCAAAATCGGAATATTTGTGTATGGGGAAGGCATAACTCACTGGAAATGGGACCATAAAATTATCTGTTGCTTTATTAAATATGTTATCATATAGATTTAACTCTTTTAATTTAAAAATTATGGAATTGGCATAGAAATATCCATGTTAGAAAGACTAACACTGAATGAGTTTTCAATACGAGCTAGCACTTTTCCTGGGTGCTTTACATTTTTTATCTAAAACTGTTAAAACAAACTTTGAGAAAAGAATAACTACCTTCTTTTTAGAGGTGATACAGTGATGTTAAACTTGTTCAAAGGCACATGAAATAAAAAATCAAGTTATTGTTAAAAGCAAGACCTAAGCTGTTTTCTTCTTGTTATTAGGCAAGAAATAAAACTGAACCAGAAAAGAACTACCAATTCTGGCAGCTAAATTTAGTGTGTTATGGAGCCCATTTTCAATGATAATTGGGACGCATCATAGGTGTTCAAACACCACATCATAGAAAACAAACAATGGTTTCACATGTAAGGCCCAAATCATTTATACTCAGAAGTCTAATCTCATTAAGTCAATGTCTAAAACTTGCCACTTAACCACTCTTGTTGAGCTCTAAATTGGAAAAGTGAGAAAAAATATATATTCTGTTCCAGTAAAGGTCACATAGGAGCCAATTATTGAGTATGCAGGGTCACTGACATTTCTTCTAATTGAGCAACATTCAGAAACCAGACTTTTAAAAAATCGTCTAAAACACTACTTTTCCAAGCCACTTCACTATCTCTGTGTTCTCAACACACACATTCTTTTAAGTATACATACTTAAGTTAAAAAATAAAGATGGATCTTACCAGGCATGTTTATCTTTAAAGCCTAGAATGCATATTTTAACAGAATCTCTGAATGCCTAATGTTTACATACCAAGGCTAAATTACAGTCTGCAGGCAAGTAAAGCATGGGAGTTACCTGCTGTATCACCATATGCTGCAGATAAGAGAGGAGAATATTGCCCACTCCAAACTCTCACATCCCTGAGCTAAGCTTTTGGGACTGTAATGCATTATATTTCTATTGTCCTTTCAAAGATTATCAAAATGCTTTTCATTAAGCCTAATGTCCTTATTCTCCTCAGTTACTCTACAGAATCTCAGGTTATCCAGCCAACCCTTATCTTTGCATTCTCCTTCCCTTAATTCCTTAGATTGGCCCTAATTTTCCTTAGCTCTCTTTCACAAACATTTCACTCTGGTTTCCTCTAGAACTTTCACCTTGTAAATTGTACATGTCTATATACTCAAGTTGCTCTCAAAAACCTTATTCTCTTCTTTCCTGAGCTGACACAGGATTCCCTGTTTTATTCCTGACAGCCTTCTCAATTGGCAGGATTTCTTTCCTCTCCCATCCTAAAACATCTCCAGTTCAAGAGGTATTATGGGTATTCTCTCTGCTCCCTTTTGCTTATTCCAGAGGTTTTCTCCACCTGTCTTCTGGAAAATATCTTTCTCTTTAATGTTTAAAGTATTTGGCTATATCAATTGCTCCTCTTGCTATTACTTTTGGGTAAATTTTCATTTATTGAAGACTTGGCTTCTGGTTTACAGATTTCCAATCCTTCTCCACTTTGTTTTCTTCCTTGTTATCTTCAGCATCTAAAATATATCTTCTCCCAACACTCTAGCTACTACATTTCTTGACCTTCTCATCTTTACCAAAATGTTTTCCCTACTTCAGGCAGTCAATTCCACTGTCACTTATTGGAATTTCTAATGGCCTCTGAGATTACTAATTTGGTCATCCTTCTGTCTGCACACAATCTTCTCTCCATCAGTCTTTCTGGTTCTATTCCACCTACTAGGATTATGCTTTAATTGTTTTAGACTATTCAGTCAATTAATATCCCTACTTTTCCCAATGAACCAGACTCTTATTCTTCACACTTTTTTCTTAAAATTCATGGTCCATTAATTAATATATTATTTTATTAATAACATAAAATCTCTGGTCCTTTTGGTTTTTTTGCCCATTCCACATGGAAAAACTACAATCAGATTAGAAATTATGGAATCTGTCACCCAAGAGGCCAAAATAGCTTTCAATAATTACAAACCCCTAATGAGTACAAAAAGTATTATCACAATTATTCAAAATATATGGCTACGGCCGTCAACCACTGGATGTGTTCTCACTCTCAGCAGATGACCTAGTCTTTTACTTCAATCTCTGACTGCATCTTTTCATCTTTCTGCTATGAAATCACAAAATTACTCATATCTGTACTCATTCTAAGTCCTTTAACCCTCATAAATAAAAAAGCTTTCTACCTTTCATCTAAGACTAATCTTTCCACCTATATATTAGGTCCTGTTCTTTCCTATAGTTAAAAAAAAATTTCTATACTAATTCTCTTGTATAATCAACTTCTAATACATTCCCACTGACTTATGCTTAAGTTCAACTTCCTCTCTCTCAAAAATAATAACAGATAAAACTAAACAAACCAGTAATAATTTGATGTCACATTTTCCTAGCTATGATGTAACATGTTGACTTCCATAAGAAAATACCTTGAAAGAAGTAACCTACATTCTGTTTCCTCACCTCCCTGTTTCCAAATCTTACCCTTATTCGAAGGCCTACTCCAATGAGGTTTCAGCCTCGTCATTCCTCCAATATAGCTCTTGCTGCTGTCCACAACTATCTCTACAGAGCTAAACCCAGTGGACATTTTCATCCTGATATTTCTTGAACTCTCAACAGCATTTTACCCTGTTGATGCTTCTGCCCTGAAATTCTTACTTCCTAAAGTCTTCCTGGGAATGCAAGTTGGATATCTTCCTCCAAATTCACTTATGGCTTGTCACTGTTCTCTTCTACAGAGTCAACTACCAAATTAATGTTTAATTGTATATATTGATCCACATTGTTTCAAAGACTTGTTTTTGGCCATCTGTCTATTTCTAATAATTCTTGTTTGTAGTAGTAATACCTCATATAGTTTTAACTTACATTCCTTTAATGATTTTTTTTTTTTTTTCGGTACGCGGGCCTCTCACTGTCGTGGCCTCTCCTGTTGCGGAGTACAGGCTCCGGACGCGCAGGCTCAGAGGGCGTGGCTCACAGGCCCAGCTGCTCCGCGGCATGTGGGATCTTCCCAGACCGGGGCACGAACCCGTGTCCCCTACATCGGCAGGTAGACTCTCAACCACTGTGCCACCAGGGAAACCCCATTTGGTAATTTTTATTCTTAATTTTTCTACAAGAATTCAAAACTATTGAATTGCCTTACAGTATCTACTAAGTTAAAAATTATAAAAGTTTTAGTCAAAGCAATTAAGATTTGAGAACTTGTGCCTCCTCTTAAAAAAATGTAAAAACTCATAATCTCATTTAAAAGCATTTTAAAATGAATTAAATATTGTGATTAAATACAAATAAAAATAATAAAGTGAAATGATCATTTTCATGTGGCAAGTTATTTCTTTAAATGTCAATCATATGATAATAATGTCTTGATATTATTGTGACTCAAGTTTTCTCTCCTAATTTCATATTAAATGGATCAATTTCTCTGTTAACTTTCTAGGTCTGCTTTGTTTTCAAAGTGAAAAATCCATAAAAGAAGTTTTGTTATTTCATGTTACCATAAACAAGGTATGGGGGGGAATAATAGCCAAAACAAACAAACAAAAACCATGTGCATTTACTGGGGATAAAAGGAATATACTCTATGGTGCAAAGTGATATATTTTGCAACTTACATTTGGCTACTGAGTCACATTTTAGTTCCTAAATTCCTCCTGAGAATCTTTTGTTAAATACCGTAAAAAAAAAAAGATTTCTTCCAAGCTTCCAAGGATATTTTCAAACATGAGGTCAAACTAAAGCTTGAATACATATTCTACACAAGAATGTAATACTTGATTTGCCTTATGAAATCGATTAAAAAGAGTACTTTTCCTTAAGAGCATAATTGAGTAAAAATTAGATAACTTATCTTTAGCTACAATTCATAATATCTATAGCAAGATTTGTGCTCAAACTATTCAGAAGATAAGAAATATTAGAATTTGTCCTTTGGAACCTCAGACTTTTTACTCAGATGTTCAAATTTATCTGCTGAATGTGCTGGGTTTAGCATAAAGTTAAAATAATTTAATTTTTGTAGTATTTTCTATTTCTATATAGAGCAACAGCAGTCTTTGACTTATAAATTTGGCCAAGCATATTTTTTCCTAACAAAGCCAACAAATTTCAGCAAAAAAACACTTTAACTACTTGAGCAACATCATCCTAGCCTTCAAAATATTTAAACAAACATTCCTTTCAAACCTAATAAACGGTACAAAACCAAAGAAAAAGACACGAGAAGATAAAACACTATGACTCAAAGAGCAAAAACAACAGACAAACACATGCATAGCCCTTCAGATACTAAAATGATCAGACACGACTATAAACTAACTACATACACCTCCTTGTTGAGATCCTGAGATTCCTCACTGCCCCACATATATCCTAGACAGGGCACTAGAGAAGCCTTTGACACAGAACAGCCAAGAGATATAGATAAAAGAAGCTCCATGAAAAGCCTGTTCTACCCACCGCCCGCTCCCCCCACAAAAAAAAAACAAAACAAAACTGGAAAAGACCAGCTATACTGCTGTGAAACACCAATGGGAAAACTGCAGACACACGCAGACACACAACACACACACACACACACACACACACACACACACACACACACACACA
>NW_020837984.1:2899063-2957963 GCF_003676395.1 Aethalodelphis obliquidens
ACACACACACACACACACACACACACACACACACACACACACACACACACACACACACACACACACACACACCCTGCCGTGGTTCATGGCTTCATTAGGGGCAAAGAGTCATCTGCTGAGTGGTATCTAGCAGTTCTGAACATGGAGTTAATCTTTCAGGAAATAGTAAAGTTTTAAAGTAGTAGCCTAGAGGGGATCCTAGAACAGAAACATGAAATTAGGTAAAGGGTAAGGAATTCTGAATGAGGTATAGCATTTAGTTAATAATAATGTATCAATATTGGTTCATTAAATGGTTCATTTTTTAGGTACCACACTAATGTTTAATGTTAATATTAGGAGAGACTGGATGTGGGGTATATAGGACTCTCTGTGCTATTTTCACAATTTTTTTGGGTAAATCTACTAAGTCCATTCTAAAATATGAAGTGTAATTGAAATTATAGAACTGAAAAATATAATAACCTAAATGAAAAACTTACTGAATTGTTTCAAGAGTCAAGTGGAGATGAGAAAGAATGGAATCAGTAAACTTGAGGAGAGATTAATATATAATGTATAGAATCTGAAAAAGAGAAATAATAGGCTGGAAAAAATGAACAGAATTCCTTAGATAAGTTTACTACTGTATTAAAAATAGCTGAGAGAAAAGTAGTAAACTGAGATATAGATAAGAAACTATTTACAATAAAGTTCAGAGAGATTAAAAGTTAAAAATTCGAAAAGAGAGAATAGCAGACAGTGAATAAAGTGAGAATATATAACATTTATTTAATTGAAGATGAAGAGAGAAGAAATGAAGCAAAGGAAGGCCTGAAGAGGTAATTAATGCCTTAGGGATTTTCAAAACAAATGAAATACATTAATACATCCAAATTAGTTTAGTTAAACAGGAATCTACTCTTACAAATGTCATGGGAGAGCTATAAAGAAGAGAGAAAAAAAAGAGAAAATCAAAAGAGTGAAAGACTGACTGCAGGTTTGTTAACTGTAATATTGGAAGGTAGTAGTAGTTAGAGGAATGACATCATAAATGGTTTGAAAGAAAGTAATTGTGAAATCATAATTCTATAAGCCTCAAAATACTTTTAAAGAATGAAGGTAAATAAAAGCCATAAAACTGGGAGAATTTCCAATCAGCAGATATGCACTAAAAGAAATTATAAAATGTGTACTTTAGGCTGAAGGTAATATGATATCAGATAGAAGGTTAAAGAAGTAAGAAGGTAAGAAGAGCAAATTAATGGTAAATATATAGATAAATATAAATATGTATTGTATAAAACAATGACTTGGGGTAAATATGCATAGGCACACATACATTTATATGTACGAATGCACAAAAACAAAAGCATATAAGCCAGCAGGAGGTTAAAAATAAATTTTCTAAGTTCCTTGCATTTTCCACGAGGAGAGTTAGGTAACAATAATCAAATGACATTAGATTTTGATAAATCAATGATGCACATTGTAAAAGCCCTCCAATGTGAACACTAGAGGAAAAGAAAAAGGGTGTATGGCTTTACTAGTAAAGGGGGGAAAAATCAGTGAAAAAGGAATCATAACCAGTTCAAATAAAGACAAAAATGAAGAAAAATAAATATATAATACAGTTAGGGCAAAAATAAACTTACACAAATGGTAGAAACTCACATATATCAATAACTACAGTAAATGAAATGGAGTAAATATTATTTTTAAAATTCAGAGTCGTGTTTACCACATAAAGATACAAAACAATTGAAAATAAAGCAATGGAAAAAAGATATAGCAAGAAACCATGACTGAGAGTTGGTCTGACAGATAAATGAGAAGGCGGGGGAAGCGTGCTATATTAATACTAGATAAAGTAGACATTACGGAAAAAATCATTACAAGGGATAAAGGAAGGTAGCTCAGAATGATCAACATTTTAATTCACCAGAAATATAGAAGTACAATTGTTAATATAAGTATATAAAACATGATCTCAAAATACAGAAAGCAAAATTGAAAGCAAACCAAGGAAAACATTAAGAATTATAAAATAATAAAAAATACTAAATATTAGAATTGTGGGGTATAACTAAAATAATAATTCAAACTAAATTTATTTCAAATTAAAGATAAAATACTAAAGTCATCCATCTGAGCATCCAAATAATCCAATTAAAACACGGGCTAAGGACTTGACATTTCTCCAAAGAAGATATACAAATAGCCAACAGGCATATGAAAAAATGCTCATAACTAATCATCAGGGGACTGTACATCTAAACCACTGCAAAATATTACCTCACACCTGTCAGGATGGATATTATCAAAAAATAAAAGATGACAAATGCTGGTGAGGATGTGGAAGATTTAGAACCCTTGTACATTGTGGTAGGAATGCAAAATGGTACAGCTGCGATGGAAAACAGCATGAAGGTCCTCAAGAAATTAAAAATAGAACTATTATATGATCCAGCAATCCTACTTCTAAGTATTTAACTAAAAGTACTGAGATCAAGATCTCAAAGAGATATTTGCACACCCATGTTCATTGCAGCACTATTCACAATTGCCAAGATATGGAAACAACCTAAAAGTCCATGGACAGATGAATAAAGAAAATGATAAAATGGAAATATTATTCAGCCTTATAAAAAGAAGAAAGTTTTACAATATGTGACAACACGGATGAACCTTGAGGACATTATACGAAGTGAAATAAACCATCACAGACAGACAAATACTGCATGATTCCACTTACATGAGGTATCTAAAATAGTCAAATTCATAGAATCAGAGTTAAATGTTAGCTGTCAGGGGTTGTGAGGGAAGGGCAAATGGGGAGTTACTAATCAATGGGCATAAGTTTCAGTTAAGCAAGATAAATAAGTTTTAGAGATCTGCCGTACAACATTATACTTACATTCAACACTACTGTATTGTACCCGTAAACATTTGTTAAGAGGGTAGATCTCACACTGTCTTTTTAGCAGAATAATTTTTTGAAAAAAATTAACAAAAATCCTAGATAGTTCTATAGTCACTAGAATTATTGAAAAAGTAGTTAAAACATCTTATCTTAAAAAAAAAAAAAAAAAAAACGGGCTTCCCTGGTGGCGCAGTAGTTGAGAGTCCGCCTGCCGATGCAGGGGACGTGGGTTCGTGCCCCGGTCCGGAGGATCCCACATGCCGCAGAGCGGCTGGGCCCATGAGCCATGGCCGCAGAGCCTGCGTGTCCGGAGCCTGTGCTCCACAACGGGAGAGGTCACAACAGTGAGAGGCCTGCTTACCACAAAAAAAAAAAACAAAAAAAACAACCCCCCAAAAACAAACCTCCAGTCTCAGACAGTTTAACAGTCAATTTTAACAAACATGGAGGAAATAACGCTAATCTTTTTTTTTTTTTAATTAATTTAAAAAATTAGTGGTCTCTGTTACAACTATTCAAATCTGTATCATGGAGGCAGCCACACACAATACATAAACAAATGAGCATGGCTGGGTTTCAATAAAACTTCACTTACAAAAAAAAGAGCAGGCCAAATTTGGTCTACAGGCTGGAGTCTGTAACCCTTGCTCTACACAGGTGGACCCCCAAAATTTTACAGATGTATTATTAGAATTAGTAAGAGAGATTAACAAATTTTGAATATAAAATGAAAATACAAAAATAATTGTATCCCTCTACACTAGGAATAAATAGAAAATATAACTTTAGCAACCAAAATATAACGTACCTAGAAATAAATCTGGAAAAAAAATACCCAAGGATTTTATAGATTAAATTTTATTGAAAACCATTAAAGAACACCTAAATCAATGCATCTAGGTATTTTATATGTGGATTAGAAGATTTATGATTACAAAGATACCACTCCCTCAAAATGGATCTACAAATTAGTGATTATTCTAATTTTTCAACAAATCACTTTTGGGGGAGGAATTTTAAAAGCTGGTTGTATAATTAATGTGAGAAATCAACCCTTCTAAAGGAGTCTGAGTGCTTAACAGGAAGCAAAGCAAGTAGGGTCCTTGTCTTATCAGATATCAATTATTATTATTACACTGTATTAACTTAGTATTGTATTGATGCAAGAATTGACTAAAGGAACAGAAAAGTCTGGAAGCAAGCTCACAGATATACAAAAAACATTAATTTGTAACTAATCTAACATTGTATGCGATGGACTCAATGATGTACTGTTATAATATAGCAGTATTTAGATTTAATATTAACAAAATATAGGATAGTAGTAAAAGAGCTTTTCCTCTGTTTTTCCATCAGGATCAATATTTATGGGAAGCTACATAAAACTGGGCCTGAACTAAACACAAATGATGAATTACTGGAAAAATTAGACTTTTCGTAGAAAACCATGTCTGCTGTTAACAGGCATTACCAATGACAGCTGCTGAATACATTGATAATATATCCAAAATTAAGATGGATCATTTGTGAAAATCAGCAAATGTGCTCTAAAATCAATCAACTATACATCACATCTCATTAATCAAATGGTGTCTCTCCTGTCAAGGACTCTATAGGCCACATGCTTTGTGCTTTATCATCCCTTCAAAATTCTTAGACAGAAAAGTTTTGTGTCAAAATAACAGACACCTCTGCATCTGACTAACAATCCCATGTCTCTGCAGGATCTCATCCCATTTCAAGGCTGGGATTTTTTTTTACTCTATCTACTTCTCTGTCCAAGCAAATTAATCACAATACACTAAAATACCTAGTAGACAACCAGGACCATTCTATTAGAAAGGTGACCTACTAATAGTTACCTAAGGATGACAAACAACATTAGGTGGAAAAATCTCTTCCCTAATCCACCACTAAAATCATTCAGAAATCAAATGTTGCTAATATACTTCTGCAACTCTGCATTGTTTATTTTAGTGATACACTCAACTGTAAATACTCTGCTTTATAATTTTAATATCAGAATTACCATTGCTATTTTTATTAGTACATAATAAAGTTTTATAGACCTATGTCTTGAATTTTATATCTTTAGCCTTACCTCCATATGCAAATATTTTTGTTATTGTTTAATCATTACTAAAGGTGTGTGGGTTTTTTTTAATTTAACTATAAAATTTAAGAGGCTCTGTTGGATAAGAAGAGTTTCCTGTGAAAATGCTGATTAGATTTACAAACCAAAAACTGTCATGGTTCCTTCATGTACACATATGAGCACTCCTATCACTGAGGATTCAGTATGATTATATACAAAAGAAAACCTGAATAACACCAAATTAGCAAATAGGAATGCATTTCTCTCTTAAATAAAAGCCCAGGGCTTCCAGAAAGATAGCAGAAGAGTAAGATGCGGAGATCACCTTCCTCCCTACAAATACTCCAGAAATACATCTACATATGAAACAACTCCTACAGAACACCTACTGAATGCTGGGAGAAGACCTCAGACCTCCCAAAAGGCAAGAAACCCGCCATGTACCTGGGTAGGGCAAAAGAAAAAAGAATAAACAGAGACAAAAGAATAGGGACGGGACCTGCACCAGTGGGAGGGAGCTGTGAAGAAGGAAAGGTTTCCACACACTAGGAAGCCCATTCGCGGGCGCAGACTGCGGGTGGTGGAGGGGGAAGCTTCGGAGCTGCGGAGGAGAGCACAGAAACAGGGGTGCGGAGGGCAAAGCGGAGAGATTCCCGCACAGTGGATCAGGGCCAACCGGCACTCACCAGCCCGAGAGGCTTGTCTGCTCACCCGCCGGGGCGGGCGGGGCTGGGATCTAAGGCTCGGGCCTCGGTCAGAGCGCTGGGAGAGGAATAGGGTTGGTGGCGTGAACACAGCCTGCAGGGGGTTAGTGCCCCACGGCTAGCCGGGAGGGAGTCCGAGGAAAAGTCTGGATCTGCCGAAGAGGCAAGAGACTTTTTCTTCCCTCTTTGTTTCCTGGTGCACGAGGAGAGGGGATTAAGAGCGCTGCTTCAAGGAGCTCCAGAGACGGCCGTGAGCCGCGGCTATCAGCGCGGACCCCAGAGACGGGCATGAGACGCTAAGGCTGCTGCTGCCGCCACCAAGAAGCCTGTGTGCGAGCACAGGTCACTATCCACATCCCCCCCCTTCCAGGGAGCCTCTGCAGCCCGCCACTGCCAGGGTCCAGGGATCCAGGGTCAACTCCTCCGGGAGAACGCACGGTGCGCCACAGGCTGGGGCAAGGTCATGTTGGCCTCTGCCGCCGCAGGATTGTCCCGCACTCCATGCCCCTCCCTCCCCCCCGGCCTGAGTGAGCCAGAGCCCCCAGATCAGCGGCTCTTTTCACCCCGTCCTGTCTAAGCGAAGAACAGACGCCCTCCGGCGACCTACACGCAGAGGCGGGGCCAAATCCAAAGCTGAGCCCCTGGGAGCTGTGAGAACAAAGAAGAGAAAGGGAAATCTCTCCCAGCAGCCTCAGAAGCAGTGGATTAAAGCTCCACAATCAACTTGATGTACCCTGCATTTGTGGAATACATGAATAGACAACGAATCATCCCAAATTAAGGAGGTGGACTTTGAGAGCAAGAATTACTATTTTTTCCCCTTTTCCTCTTTTTGTGAGTGTGCATGTGTATGCTTCTGTGTGAGATTTTTGTCTGTATAGCTTTGCTTCCACCATTCGTCCTAGGGTACTATCCATTTTTTAAAAAAATTTCTTAATAATTATTTTTTATTTTAATAACTTTATTTTACTTTATCTTCTTTCCTCCCTCCCTCGCTCCCTCCCTCTCTTCCTTCCTTCCTTCCTTTCCTCCTTTAGACAACGAATCATCCCAAACTGAGGAGGTGGACTTTGAGAGCAAGATTTATGATTTTTTCACCTTTTCCTCTTTTTGTGAGTGTGTATGTTTGTGTGGGATTTTGTCAGTATAGCTTTGCTTCCACCATTTGTCCTACGGTTCTGTCCATCCGTTTTTGTTTGTTTTTTTAAATTTTTTTTCTTTTTTTCTCTTAATAATTTTTTTTATTTTAATAACTTTATTATATTTAATCGTACTTTATTTTATTTTACTTTATCTCCTTTCTTTTTTCCTTCCTTCCCTCCTTCCTTCGTTCCTCCCACCCTCCCTCCATACTTTCTTTCTTTCTTTCTTTCTCTCTTCCTACTTCTACTAATTCTTTCTTTCTACTTTTTCTCCCTTTTATTATGAGCCGTGTGGATAAAAGGCTCTTGGTGCTGCAGCCAGGAGTCAGTGCTGTGCCTCTGAGGAGTGAGAGCCAACTTCAGGACACTGGTCCACAAGAGACCTCCCAGCTCCACATAATATCTAATGGCGAAAATCTCCCAGAGATCTCCATCTCAACACCAGCACCCAGCTTCACTCAACGACCAGCAAGCTACAGTGCTGGACACCCTATGCCAAACAACTAGCAAGACAGGAACACACCCCCACCCATTACAGAGAGGCTGCCTAAAATCATAATAAGTCCACAGACACCCCAAAACACACCACCAGACGTGGACCTGCCCAACAGAAAGACAAGATCCAGCCTCATCCACCAGAACACAGGCACTAGTCCCCTCCACCAGAAAGCCTACACAACCCACTGAACCAACCTTAGCCACTGGGTACAGACACCAAAACCAACAGGAACTACGAACCTGCAGCCTGCAAAAAGGAGACCCCAAACACAGTAAGATAAGCAAAATGAGAAGACAGAAAAACACACAGCAAATGAAGGAGCAAGATAAGAACCCACCAGACCTAACAAATGAAGAGGAAATAGGCAGTCTACCTGAAAAAGAATTCAGAATAATGATAGTAAAGATGATCTAAAATCTTGGAAATAGAATAGAGAAAATGCAAGAAACATTTAACAAGGACCTAGAAGAACTAAAGATGAAACAAACAACGATGAACAACACAATAAATGAAATTTAAAAGACGCTAGATGGAATCAATAGCAGAATAACTGAGGCAGAAGAATGGATAAGTGACCTGGAAGATAAAATACTGGAAATAACTACTGCAGAGCAGAATAAAGAAAAAAGAATGAAAAGAACTGAGGGCAGCCTCAGAGACCTCTGGGACAACATTAAATGCACCAACATTCGAATTATAGGGGTTCCAGAAGAAGAAGAGAAAAAGAAAGGGACTGAGAAAATATTTGAAGAGATTATAGTTGAAAACTTCCCTAATATGGGAAAGGAGATAGTTAATCAAGTCCAGGAAGCACAGAGAGTCCCATACCGGATAAATCCAAGGAGAAATACGCCAAGACACATATTAATCAAACTGTCAAAAATTAAATACAAAGAAAACATATTAAAAGCAGCAAGGGAAAAACAACAAGTAACACACAAGGGAATACCCATAAGGTTAACAGCTGATCTTACAGCAGAAACTCTGCAAGCCAGAAGGGACTGGCAGGACATATTTAAAGTGATGAAGGAGAAAAACCTGCAACCAAAATTACTCTACCTAGCAAGGATCTCATTCAGATTTGATGGAGAAATTAAAACCTTTACAGACAAGCAAAAGCTGAGAGAGTTCAGCACCACCAAAACAGCTTTACAACAACTGCTAAAGGAACTTCTCTAGGCAAGAAACACAAGAGAAGGAAAAGACCTACAATAATGAACCCAAAACAATTAAGAAAATGGGAATAGGAACATACATTATCGATAATTACCTTAAATGTAAATGGACTAAATGCTCCCACCAAAAGACACAGATTGGCTGAATGGATACAAAAACAAGACCCATTTATATGCTGTCTACAAGAGACCCACTTCAGACCTAGAGACACATACAGACTGAAAGTGAGGGGATGGAAAAAGATATTTCATGCAAATGGAAACCAAAAGAAAGCTGGAGTAGCAATTCTCATATCAGACAAAATAGACTTTAAAATAAAGAGTATTAGAAGACACAAAGAAGGACACTACATAATGATCAAGGGATCAATCCAAGAAGAAGATATGACAATTGTAAATATTTATTTACCCAAAATAGGAGCACCTCAATACGTAAGGCAAACACTAACAGCCATAAAAGGGGAAATCAACAGTAACACATTCATAGTAGGGGACATTAACACCTCACTTTCACCAATGGACAGATCATCCAAATTGAAAATAAATAAGGAGACACAAGCTTTAAATGATACATTAAACAAGATGGACTTAAAAGATATTTATAGGACATTCCATCCAAAAACAACAGAATACACATTTATCTCAAGTGCTCATGGAACATTCTCCAGGATTGATCATATCTTGGGTCACAAATCAAGCCTTGGTAAATTTAAGAAAACTGAAACTGTATCAAGTATCTTTTCCGACCACAACGCTATGAGACTAGATATCAATTACAGGAAAAGATCTGTAAAAAATACAAACACATGGAGGCTAAACAATACACTACTTAATAACAAAGTGATCACTGAAGAAGTCAAAGAGGAAATAAAAAAATACCTAGAAACAAATGACAATGGAGACACGACGACCCAAAATCTATGGGATGCAGCAAAAGCAGTTCTAAGAGGGAAGTTTATAGCAATACAAGCTACCTTACAAAACAGGAAACATCTTGAATAAACAACCTAACCTTACACCTAAAGCAATTAGAGAAAGAAGAACAACAACAAAAAAAAACCCCAAAGTTAGCAGAAGGAAAGAAATCATAAAAATCAGATCAGAAATAAATGAAAAAGAAATGAAGGAAACGATAGCAAAGATCAATAAAACTAAAAGCTGGTTCTTTGAGAAGATAAACAAAATTGATAAACCATTAGCCAGACTCATCAAGAAAAAAAGGGAGAAGACTCAAATCAATATAATTAGAAATGAAAAAGGAGAAGTAACAACTGACACTGAAAATACAAAAGATCATGAGAGATTACTACAAGCAACTCTATGCCAATAGAGTGGACAACCTGGAAGAAATGGACAAACTCTTAGAAATGCACAACCTGCCAAGACTGAATCAGGAAGAAATAGAAAATATGAACAGACCAATCACAAGCACTGAAATTGAAACTGTGATTAAAAATCTTCCAACAAACAGAACCCCAGGACCAGATGGCTTCACAGGCGAATTCTATCAAACATTTAGAGAAGAGCTAACACCTATCCTTCTCAAAGTCTTCCAGAATATAGCAGAGGGAGGAACACTCACAAACTCATTCTACGACGCCACCATTACCCTGATACCAAAACCAGACAAAGATGTCACAAAGAAAGAAAACTACAGGCCAATATCACTGACGAACATGATGCAAAAATTCTCAACAAAATACTAGCAAACAGCATCCAACAGCACATTAAACGGATCATGCACCATGATCAAGTGGGGTTTATTCCAGGAATGCAAGGATTCTTCAATATACGCAAATCAATCAATGTGATAAACCATATTAACAAACTGAAGGAGAAAAACCATATGATCATCTCAATAGATGCAGAGAAAGCTTTTGACAAAATTCAACACCCATTTATGATAAAAAACCCTCCAGAAAGTAGGCATAGAGGGAACTTTCCTCAACATAGTGAAGGCTATATATGACAAACCCACAGCCAACATTGTCCTCAATGGTGAAAAACTGAAAGCATTTCAACTAAGATCAGGAACAAGACAAGGTTGCTCACTCACAGCACTGATATTCAACATAGTTTTGGAAGTTTTAGCCACAGCAATCAGAGAAGAAAAGGAAATAAAAGGAATGCAAATCAGAAAAGAAGAAATAAAGCTGTCACTGTTTGCAGATGACATGATACTCTACATAGAGAATCCTAAAGATGCTACCAGAAAACTACTAGAGCTAATCAATGAATTTGGTAAAGTAGCAGGATACAAAATTAATGCACAGTAATCTCTGGCATTCCTATACACTAATGATGAAAAATCTGAAAGTGAAATCAAGAAAACACTCCCATTTAGCACTGCAACAAAAAGAATAAAATATCTAGGAATAAACCTACCTTAGGAGACAAAACACCTGTATGCAGAAAATTATAAGACACTGATGAAAGAAATTAAAGATGATACAAATAGATGGAGAGATATACCATGTTCTTGGATTGGAAGAATCAACATTGTGAAAATGACTCTACTACCCAAAGCAATCTACAGGTTCAATGCAATCCCTATCAAACTACCACTGGCATTTTTCACAGAACTAGAACCAAAACTTTCACAATTTGTATGGAAACACAAAAGACCCCGAATAGCCAGAGCAATCTTGAGAACCAAAAACGGAGCTGGAGGAATCAGGCTCCCTGACTTCAGACTATACTACAAAGGTACAGTAATCAAGACAGTATGGTACTGGCACAAAAACGGAAAGATAGATCAATGGAACAGGATAGAAAGCCCAGAGATAAACCCATGCACATATGGTCACCTTACCTTTGATAAAGGAGGCAGGAATGTACAGTGGAGAAAGGACAGCCTATTCAATAAGTGGTGCTGGGAAAACTGGACAGGTACATGTTAAAGTATGAGATTAGAACACTCCCTAACACCATACACAAAAATAAGCTCAAAATGGATTAAAGACCTAAATGTAAGGCCAGAAACTATCACTCTTAGAGGAAAACATAGGCAGAACACATAAATCACAGCAAGATCCTTTTTGACCCACCTCCTAGAGAAATGGAAATAAAAACAAAAATAAACAAATGGGACCTAATGAAACTTCAAAGCTTTTGCACAGCAAAGGAAACCATAAACAAGACCAAAAGACAACCCTCAGAATGCGAGAAAATATTTGCAAATGAAGCAACTGACAAAGGATTAATCTCCAAAATTTATAAGCAGCTCATGCAGCTCAATAACAAAAAACCAACCCAATCCAAAAATGGGCAGAAGACCTAAATAGACATTTCTCCAAAGAAGATATACAGACTGCCAGCAAACACATGAAAGAATGCTCAACATCATTAATCATTAGAGAAATGCAAATCAAAACTATAATGAGATATCATCTCACAGCAGTTAGAATGGCCATCATCAAAAAATCTAGAAACAATAAATGCTGGAGAGGGTGTGGAGAAAAGGGAACCCTCTTGCACTGCTGGTGGGAATGTAAATTGATACAGCCACTGTGGAGAACAGTATGGAGGTTCCTTAAAAAACTACAAATAGAACTACCATATGACCCAGCAATCCCACTACTGGGCATATACCCTGAGAAAACCATAATTCATAAAGAGTCATGTACCAAAATGTTCATTGTAGCTCTATTTACAATAGCCCAGAGATGGAAACAACATAAGTGTCCATTATCAGATGAATGTATAAAAAAGATGTGGCACATATATACAATGGAATATTACTCAGCCATAAAAAGAAACGAAAGTGAGCTATTTGTAATGAGGTGGATAGACCTAGAGTCTGTCATACAGAGTGAAGTAAGTCAGAAAGAGAAAGACAAATACCATATGCTAACACATATATATGGAATTTAAGAAAAAGGAATGTCATGAAGAACCTAGGGGTAAGACAGAAATAAAGACACAGACCTACTAGAGAATGGACTTGAGGATATGGGGGGGGGGGGAAGGGTACGCTGTGACAAAGCGAGAGAGAGGCATGGACATATATACACTACCAAACCTAAGGTAGATTGCTAGTGGGAAGCAGGCGCATAGCACAGGGATATAAGCTCGGTGCTTTGTGACCACCTGGAGGGGTGGGATATGGAGGGTGGGAGGGAGGGAGACGCAAGAGCGAAGAAATATGGGAACATATGTATATGTATAACTGATTCACTTTGTTATAAAGCAGAAACTAACACACCGTTGTAAATCAATTATACTCCAATAAAGATGTAAAAAAAAGAAAAGAAAAGAAAAGAAAAAAACGAAAGCCCAACGATGAGTATTCTGGAATTAGACATGGCTACACAGTTTTCAGGGTCCCAGGCATCTTTCAGGTCACCACTCTCCCTGACATCACCAAGGTGGCCTAGGACTCAGGATCCAAGGTGCTGCCAGATTCAGGCAGCAGGATGGAGGAAGGGCAAAGCAAAAGGGGCAAAGGAGTGAATTAAACATTGAATACACAATAGATATTCAATGTTTGCCGATGGATGGAAGATAACCCATGAAATTAGACAAAGAAGTGTGTTTAGTCCATGACTCCCCTCTTCTCTCTTCCTCCGATTCCCCTCCCCACCCCCATTTCTTTCCTCTCCCTCTCCCTTCCCCACCCCCCATGTCTGGAAAAGTGAAACTCCAAAACTTTCCACAGTTGTTACCAAAACTGTGCTTCAGTAAACCAGTAACTCAATTGGTAGCTTTATCTTCTTGACACAAATGATGAAAATGACTTGTCTTCCCACTGACTCTTCTGACTCAGGAAGTTGTTTGGGCATTAGCTTTATAAGTGGGAGACAGTCACGTTCCCTGTGCTCAAGGACTTTGAAATCACATTTGCTTACAGCAGTCAGTAGCATTATTTCTGAACATAAAGAAACATGCCTGACAATTCTTGCGGGGGGAGTAATTCCAACTAGTATTTTCACAGAAATTATTTATTATCTAACCGAGACATAGACATAAATTTTATACTTATTTTCTTCCTTTTATCCCCCCACTGGCTGCCTAAATAAGCTAAAGCGATGCTCTGTTTTAGAGCTGGAATTGGCCATATTGATGATCACACTCATTGATTCACAATTAGGGACGTCTATCACGGTCATCAGGGGAGTGTTTAAAATTCAGGAACCACCCACACATACTCCTCCATAGATACAGACCCAAAAGAATGCTGTGGGTTCAGAGAAGTAAGGAGGTATAAGTCTGTCATGTGTACTTTGGTAAAAGTCCCAAATTATGCTTAAATACTCCTATTTCCCCAACTTGAGAACCACTGATCCGGTCAAATTCCTCTTTTGAGAAATACAAGTATAACAGAAAAAACAGCCTGTTCTATCAAGGACTATAAACACAATGAGGTAATACATATTTCATTAAATATCATATCCTCAGCATTCAGCACAATGCCTTTCACGAAGTAGACAGTCAATTAAAAAAATTATGTTAAAGCAGTATGTTCAAGTGGCTGAGAGAAGCAGACATTTGTCTCCAAAATCTGGGTGAAGGCAGAATGAAGCTCCTCTGAGCAGGAAGCAAACTGGGTGGTTTCTTAAGTGTTTAAATATATTAATCACTATATGAAACTCCATTTGTCATTCATTTTCTTAACCGTTGTTCACTGTCCAACTCCCTTACTAGACTATTAGTTCCTTAATATGGATGCAGTGGCAACATACAGAACACTTTCTGGTACAGAGTGATCAGGCACCGAAAATTTGCTAAATGATCGTTAAAGGAATATATTAAAAGGTTGCCCGTTTGTGGATTTAGATTAAGAAGATGTCCTTAAAAAATAAAAGTAGCTTTTCACTAGAAGGATAAGACATGCTACTTCAAAAATTAAAAAAAAAAAACATGATATATGAAAATAAATATAAATACCATGTGACATTTCATTAAAACTGCTTTTAATAATTTGGTGAACAACCTTCCAGCTTTTTCTATGTGCATATGTCTTTGTGTGTATAATTTTGTAGAAAAAGGCTGATAGTTAAATAATGTTTTGTTCACTCACAGCTTTACTAAGTAATATGCCATGCACACTTTGCTTCTTTATGGTCATTTGTAATTATGCATGGTAAAACATCAACAGTATAAACATTTACATAATAAAATGGAAACTATTTCCAACTTCAGACATCTTGTACTATTCAAATTGAAATTGTTTCTTAAAACACACAAAAAATACAGAAAACAATATATAGATTCACTTTATTTTTTCAATGCTTGCAAAATATACTACTAAATGAATGCACCATAAATTATGTAAAAATACGCATATTGATGGATATTTGAATTGTTTCAAGTGTTTTGCTCTTAGGCAATTAATGTTCCCCTTCATGTATCTATTCATATAGACATGTATATTCAGAGGTCATGTTAGTAGAAGTAAAACTGTTTTTTTTAAAAAACCCACTCATTTCATATTATGATGGATATTACCAAATTATCTTTCAATGAAGTCTAAACAATTAGGTTTCTATAAAGAGGAATGTGTATGCACCTTCACACCCTGACCACTGTAATCTACTACACTCTGACCACTGTAATCTACTACCAAAATTTTAAACTTTGTCAGTCCCCTGGATGTAAGAAAAAGTATTTCACTATCTTAATATGTATTATTTTAATTATAAATGAGGTTGAGATTTATTAGTGATGTTTATAAGACTTTTGTATTCCTTTTTGTGTGAACTGTATTTTCTTATTCTTTGCACATTTTTTTCCTTTTGAATAATTAATCCTTGATTGATGTGTAAGAACTCGCCATACATTAAAAAAATGTGTAATTTATTAAATGGGTATTTTCATAGATTGTATTAAGACCCCTTTATCTTCACCTTTATCCATGTCTTTCATCTTGTAACTCTGTAATCCTATATTATTTCCTCATTTCCTAAATCTGAGCAGCCTTTGTGACTTGCTTTGGCTATTAGTAAGTGGCAGAAGCTATGGTGTGCAAATTCTGCATCTTGGTCTCAAAAGGACTTCTGTGTTTCTGTTGTTGTACTGTACTCTATCATTGTCACAAGAAGGACATGGCCAGACTAGCCCACCAGTCCCAGCAGAGGATGAATGTCAGATGAAATACACCCAAACCAACCCAGATGTCTCAGATGAAGTCAGTCTAGATAATTCTAGAACCATCCAACCTATAGTCTCTTTAGAGAGACCATGGAGACGAGCCCATTTTCATGACCCAAGAGCCATAATAAATGATTGTGGTTTTAACCCTCCGAATCTCGGGGTGGTTAGTTATGCAGCAACATGAAACTAACTCAATGGTCAAATAAGTCCTCAATGTTTCAGCACTCTTTTGTTCCCTTCCCTTCCTTTCTTCCTTTCTTCCTTTTTTCTCTTTCTTTCTTTCTTCCCTCCCTTCCTCTTTCCCTTTTCCCTTTCTGTCTCTTTCTTTCCTGTACTTACATGTAGCAAAATTAGTACCCTCTAATTATTCTTCATTTAAAAAAAATTAGTTCACTTCATATTTTTACTTTTGTTGGCATTTTTGGTTGGAAATCCCATTAAATTTATTCATAAATGTAGATAAAACACTTAACACCTTTCTATTCTAATAAATATTGAACTATATCATCTTTAACTGTATCATAGTATTTTATTACATGGGTTATTTTCAGTTCTTCATGCTTATAAGCCATGCTTTCCTGAACATCTTCCCTATATTTTTCATACTCATTTTCCAATTACCACTCCAGGAATCTCTGGAAGTGAAAACGCATGGTACAGGCATTTTTAAACCTTTGTAAGTATTAAAATTATTCCCAGGAAAATTTGTATAGAGTTATACTCACACTAGCAATTTATAATGATGCATGTTTCCTATACCTCCTAAACACTTTGAATATTAGCAATATTTTACATATTTATCTACATGATAAGTAAGGAATATAGAAGTGGGTAGTATAAATTCACTGTGTGTACCTATACTTAGGGAATACCAACAAAGAAGTCATGTCATATGTGATTAATTGTACTCCAAGGAATGTTTGCTTCTCTGGACTTTCATGTAGTCCTTGCAAAATGTAAGTATTTGGGGAATGTCTGTGATCTACATGGTAACAGCACATTCATGTTTTCCTCATGATTATTATGGCCTCGCATTTTGTTTGCCAGAAATCACACTTTTCTTTTCACATTTATCCCCCGTTCTCTATGTATTGCAGAGTCTTAAATAGGATCAAATGCTATAATTTTGATAGTTTTCCATAAACTTTAATTTTCTTTTAAATGCCTCTGAAGATTTGTTTCTAGCATACCCACAATATGAAAGTTTAAAAGTGCATAAAAATTTAAAAGACCTTATTTTTCATGGCAAGATAAAATAAATTCCAAAAATACAATGATAAAGTTATGCCACTTTAATACTAGGATGGGTTTGCTTTCCAGCAAACAAATACTTCTGGCTCTTCCCACTGTACTCCCCTGAGGGACAAGAACATAGGCTTCTAAAAATTTCCAAAGTTTCATTCAACATCCGATTTCCTTTAATTTCTCTTACTTTATAAAGAGGAAAGATGTGTATCTTTGGTGTTATGGTATCATTCTTCAACCTGAAAGCCACACAAACTGTGTACCTTGAAAAGTAATAAAGTTAGTGAAGTTTAGGGGATACCAGACTAATCTGGAGGCTCTGTGCAGGTTAGGATTTATACTAAAATTACTTTCAACATTACGGGCAGAAGTCTAGCAATGCTATTATAAGAACTGAATGTATCAAATTCAGGACTAGCAAGAAAAAAGAAGCACTTGTTAGATAGTTTGCTTGTCTTCTTGACATTCTACTCAGTCTAGCCCCTCTTTCGCCATTTAAGAACCGATCACCCAGAACTCAAGGTGACCCAATTACTCCTCTTAACAGTTACTGCTTTTAGGGATGGATAATAAATTGGAGCCTACATTCATGGAAGTTTCTTAATTTGGTCCAAATTGGGTGGTTGAGTGAAAGAACCCCTCTCTCTCCCAGTGAATATAAACACAAAATCCTGTTGCCCTAAAACTAGCAGTAGCCATCTAGGTACTTTGACACAAACCCCCTATAGGACAAAGCCAGTACCCCTAGGAGGAAAGAGCATAGAAAAATGGGGTCTCAGGCTTGCAAACATGTTAAACAAATTAAAACCGATGATTTATCTCTGGATGGTTCAGTTATGTGAGCCAATAAAATAGTTATTGTTTATGCCACCTTGGGTAGGGTTTTTTTTTTTTATTATTTACAAGATAAAGAATCATATTCGTACAGAATATTCCTTAGAAGGACAGTAAATCAAATTCTTGATATTTGGTACAACAAAGGAAGTTCATCTGGTGTTGCAGTTGCAGGAAAGATTTAATATACTGTGATAGAAAAAGACAGTCATTCCAGAGGAGAATATGTGTTTTGTTTTGTTTTGTTTTTTTACGTGGGCCTCTCACTGTTGTGGCCTCTCCCGTTGCGGAGCACAGGCTCTGGACGCGCAGACTCAGCGGTCATGGCTCACGGGCCCAGCCGCTCCGCGGCATGTGGGATCTTCCCGGACCGGGGCACGAACCCGTGTCCCCTGCATCGGCAGGCGGACTCTCAACCACTGCCCCACCAGGGAAGCCCGAAAATATGTTTTTTAAATCTCTTGAACGATGTGTTATTCATGCTCTACCCCAAAACACAGTGGGTGAAGCAGATTTTTCTAATCTCTGTGTTTGATGTTAAATTTGCTGAATGGAACATCTTTGACTTTGAAGGTTTTAAAAACACTGCTTGGAATGTGGGTCACAACTATCCTGTCAAATAAAATACTTCAATGACTTGTGAATAATTTTAAAGAAAGATCCCTTCAACAACCAAAAAAAAAAAACTCCAAACAAAACAAAATTCAAAAAATTTGGAAACATTTTCACCATGCTAATGTCTAGGATAAAGACAAAATGTCAGCTAGAATCCAAGTACCGACCAAATTAAATTCATGACTTACACTGTGTTTACACTTCAAGCACGGATTAAAATTGTTTATTTACCTAACAGGCTCAGCCTTGATTACATATCATTAGTGTCCATTATAACTTCAACTGTGCTTGAATTTCATAATTCGTAAGTCTGCTAGAAAATTACATTCTTATATTTCAGAGGTAAAAATAAAATTAATGTGGTATTTTGGCTATTAATACCTTAATCAAGTTAACCATTGCTTGAAGAATATAAACTTTTAATTTTCTAGGCATAAAACAAAAATTAAAAGTAATTCTTCAAATTGCTAATCAATACTTGACTTCCAGTTGGCATCAATATAGCCAGCTCCACACCAATTGGCTATAGCTCTCCTGAAACATAATTATAATTTTCTCTGTAAAGTGCTGACCTTGGTTACTATAGGATTGATGTACTTAATCCGCCGTTTATTTCCTTCTTCATTGTTTGAAACACCTTAGGACACTTAAATGAACACATACCCATTTATTTCTAGAATGATTTCATAGTTGAATGTCAACAGAACTATATTACTTTTACTCATGCCATCTCTTATAAGATGGATAAGTTTTATTTAGGAATGAATAGAAAGGGCCACTAGAGATTTATGTCATCAGAAAAGCCATGCGGAAGCCCAACCTAAAAGGATTTAACTTTCTGATCAAGACAGTAAAAGTGTTAGACGCAGAGGAGAAAAAAAAGATTCCTATTCATCAACAGATATTTTTTCTCTCCCCAGAGACTTCAGAGAGAGGTCATATGATTTTCTCTATCCTGTGAAACTGGTAGAAAATCTAGACACACAATTGCTCGGTGGCTTCTCAGAAGGTTCTAAGTGGAGGTGCCATTTGTACTGGGAATGGAAATGAGGAGAGTATTGATTGCCTCTAAAGAGAAATATCTGTGTGTGTGTATGCGTGTGTGTATGTGTATATACTCTCTTCAGCCTTAATTCTTAGTACATAGTAGACACTGAACACATACTTTTGAAAAAAATGAATGAGTACATGACACAGAGACAGTATCACTGGACAGATCTGTCACTTTCTCTGAGACAGAGATGAAAGAGAATCCCTGAAGAATTCTGAACCTCAGTCTTGAAGTGAATTTCAGGGAATGATGAAAGGCTGAACATAGATGCAAATTCTCCCCCATACCTGCTCAGATTATGTGAGAAATGAAGTATCAGAGGACTGGGGGATATGAGACATTAGAATTGGGGTGTATGGATTTTTTACAGATCAGAAGCCCAGGATTTCTCCATGCCCATATACACCCTAGAAAACTAATTTTTGATCATTTTAGGTATTATTTTCTGATAATCAAGCCTCTTAAATTAACAATGGGTCAAAAGTGTGGCAGAGACACTATTTTTTATTCACAGAATTATCCTATTTTCCAACTGGGAACACAGTTAATGTACATTTTCCAACCCTGGTGCATTTATTTCAGGGTCATGCAACTACATTCCAACAAATGGTATGTGGATAAAAAGTGGTCCCATAAAAATCTTTTTTGCGTCATCCTTTCTCCTCATTCAGGTTTAATCTTATGGGTTATATATAGAAGATAACACCACAAATAGAAAGATACTGAGTCCCTGAGTGATTGAAACAGAGTGTTTCCCATGCTCTCCTCTCCCCATAATCCCCTCAACTTGTTTTACATGTGCCACAAGTAAGAAAGGAATTTGTATTGTGTTGTGTTAAACCACAAGAGTTTGGAGTTGTTTGTTACAACAGTTAGCCACCCTGACTAATCAAGTACTGTACTTGGTTATTGCCAACAAAACTAAAAAAATTAGGGGCAAGTGGAAAGAGGTGAGATGGATCTCTTAACATTCTGGGAAACAATCATCAGGAAGATATCAAAAGCAGTTGGGTATCACTGGGAAATAAAATAGGCACCTATTTACTTATATTTCATTGCTCCTTCTATTTTTGTAAATATCTTGGAGATAGGTCCTCATTGTCTTATTTTGTGATTTCCCCAAAATCACCCAGCATAGTGCTAAGCTTTGGGGGAATAATTCATAAATGTTTGATGAATAAATGAATTATTTGCTCTTTCATACCAACTGTATTACAATATAATTGAAAGATGTGGTACAGAGGAAAAAGCATGGATTCTGGAAGCAAAAAATTCTGGCCATGAGGCCTCATCCACCACAGCTGGGCAGAAAAGGGTATGTCTACACAGCTACATAAGTAGCTGTGTAAAAAGGGGGAATTTACTGAGTATCTTTTGTCTTTGATTTTCTTACCTTTAAGGGGAATATTATAAATATTGACTTAACATAGGATTAAATGGGATAACATACATTTAGTTCAATGCCTTGTAATTCACATAAGCAGGTGGTTGAAGTATGCTTAATTGATACTTAAATGAAAACAATAGTATTCTTCTCAAGTCATTTACAAGCTAAAAATAAATTATCCAGAGTGGTCTTTTTCTTTGGTTTTGCTTTTGTTTTATAATGTTTCTAAAAACATAAGTAGAGACCATCTTTATGCAGGGATAGAAGTGAACAGTTAACAGAACTCTTGTCTTCAGATTACTTTTATTTCATTGTTTTTCTTTCAAACATATTCTGGCACCAATTTTTTCCTCAGGAAAAGTCTGGAATTAAGAATATTGTTCACTTTATCTTCTGATAAGATGATAGAATTGGAGTAAAAATAAAATATATCTATTAATTATGTGGTTAAATGCCTCAACATTTATTCATTATCGAATTATGACGAGACAAGTATAAAGCAGAACATTTGGTGGGTAGTCAGCATATTTAACCCATTTTTTAGAAGATGTAAAATCTTTTCTAGAAAATTTGGTACTATATCAACAACAACAAAAATTTACCTTAAAATATTCTCTCTTAACGATTCATTTCCTATTTTCCAACTAAAATTTTAAAAGTTAAAACTTGATTTGGATTGTTTATCTTACAGGAATATATGAAACTCTCCAAATGTTCACTATTATACTTTACAGTGAAATGTCTCATTGTAGTGCATGGGCAGAAAAAAAGGCATAGTGTTGCCCAGAGACAAGAGCCAAAAGACCATAGTACCTTCACTTCAAAGTTTAGTTGATGGATTTGCAAAACTGGTGTGTTTTATGAATGTGAGACCCCCAGGAATTTCAATGGCCAACTCGGCCATGTTTTTTCCCCTTTTTTTCATTATGTTTGACATTTCTAAGGCAGGGCTTCATTACAGACAAACAATCTATGGCAATAGACTGGGGAAATGAGACTTAGCAGTAGATGTGGAGAAAGAGGAAGAGGGCAACAAAAACGAGCACTGAATTGGAATAGGGCTTCGGAGGTCCGTCACAGCTTGTGATGTGTCTCTGTGAAATACTGCAGACCACCAGAGAAGGCTCTTAAGATTCAAGAGCAAACTAATCTGTTATGATTTATTACTCAGGATCAATAATCTGGCCCAGTGGCTAATACAAAAAGGAGATGACAAAATTTATAAAATAGGCCACTTTTTACTGCATTCTATATCCTTCGGTGCTTATGTACAGCTACAAAGAACAAAAGGCCAAGGTGTGCCTAATCAACAATTAGGAAAAATCTGTAATAATAATAACTGCTCAAATAATTTTTCCAATTATTATTACTTTTTCCTCAAATTTCTTCATCTTATTCTGCTTTTCAGGGAACCCAAGCTGTGACGGGATATTTAGGAGAGGGCAGCAGACACAGGATTAAGATGGGGTGAGGGGGCTGAAATTTCTCCTCCCCTCACGACTGAGCAGGAGAAAATCCAACATCTACCCCCAAAGTGTCATTTTCTTGATGGATTTGTTATCACCCAGGGTTAGGCTCTCTGATTGTGCAGGGTTCTATTGTTGAGAGGCCTAGAGTTGATGGATCAAGTTAACCAAGTTTATTAATCTGTAATGGATAATATGACTTTAACTAAAAGTACTAAATCATAGTACTCATGTGACAAGCAGAATGAAACTTTCCTGTTTTCTGACAATTTAGTATATTGAATTAGGAAACTGAAGGCTTTAATAAAGGAGAGGTGAATTCTCTGGCCACCTGACTGATTATTGCCAACCCACACAGATTATTATTTTCTTGTGACTATATCCATGTTCACCAGACTCATGGTCTCTCCTCCGGTTACTGATAGAATAATGCCGCTCACTTCTGGCTCTTTGGGCTTTCATACTCTACATCAGTGGCTCCAAATGCAGGTTCATTAACAAGGCACAAGGCTGGCTACATAAGGATCCATTAAGGATCTGGTTAAAAATATAAATTTGGGGGACCCATTCCAAACCTACTAAAATAGAATCTCCAAATGTGGGGCACTGGTATTTTTAACTTTCATAATCTTCCCAGAACACTCTGATAAGTAGTTTACTGTGGGCCACTCTCTAGGCTAAAATCCAAATGCAAACATACAGTTTTTCACCAGAGAAACTGGTGAGAAATTGGATATTTTTCCATATAGTACATTTAAATGGTATGCCAGTGTGTCTTTACTGAGGTTATAACTAAGTCACCTCACCTTGGTACTGTTGGTAATAAAAAGTATTGATAGTTTCTAGACACTGTGATCACTTATTTAAGTTTTCCTATTTCCCTCTCATATACAGCTGATAACATCACTTGTGGATAGATTTTAATAGTTGAACTTCAGAATCCCTTTTTCCAAATTTGGAATGTAAAAGATTAGATAGAGTTCTCCATAACAGTATTAATAATGCATCTGCTATTGTTTCAGTTAAAAATTATCATAAACTTACATTTTTCAAGCTTTTAGGATATTGGTGATGACACTAAAATCTCCCTTTTGTAGAAGAAAAGGGCAAACCAATTACGTTGAATTGGACGTCATTTCTAAAGCTAATAGCCTCTTCCTGAGAGAATGCTTATAATGTTCCACCCCTCTGTGAGTTTATTTTTTGTCAGTTGAGAATGCCAACTCTTGTGAAAATTTCTGGAAACATTAGGGTATAATATATGTTATGTTTCATAAGCCAGGTTTCTATTATGATTCATAATTTATAAAACAGAAGTACAGAACAAATCAGTAAAAAAAAAAAAGTGATTTGGGAACTATTCTATTTGTATTATGATTTAGAAGAAGAAAACTTCTCTGGGACATTACTACTCAGAATTACAGATGGAAAATTGTCAAAGATAGGTGATTATAATGTAGAAATGGTACAACAGTTAAGTGACATCTGCATTAATTGTCTGAATATTCTAGATGAACATTTTCTAAAGTGCATCCGTGGTACACTCATCCTGCAGAATGCTCTTCCAAAAAGAAAAACGATCCTGCAGTAAAGTACATTGTGCTACTCTGGCTTGGAGATTCATTTTGCACGTTAGCAAATTAAAGGATCTGAAAAATTCTGCAAAAAGGAAACCTACCTAATTCAGCATTTCCTAGATATATTTGGTGACAAAATATTTCCATATACTATCTATTAACATCTGAGGCCCACAGAACACACTTCAGGACACACTAATGTTTAGGAGATAAAACCTGATGGTTAATGATTAATCATCTTGGATGGATTTAGGGTGAGTTATGGAGGAGAAATTCTTAATGGAATGACATGAACAAGACATTATGTTTTTTCCAAAGTGACCACTGTATACTGTAAAAATATTTATAATTTCCTTAATGATAGCTTGATGAGAACTTGGTAACCAATTAAGTCAAAGAATTCATCTATAGATCAAAGATAGTAGAAAGTATTTAAGTGTTTTATTCATTATCATGAAAATCCGTCTCACTGATAGTGAAAAATGTACACATTTTTCTCTAACTACAATCATGCTTGTACTTTTGCTTAAGTACAATCATGGAAATTTAAAACCTATATTTAGTTAACTAAAACAGTTTGGATGAATCAGAAAAGGCAATGGCCATTGAGACTATAAAGTCTCTCTAGGAAATTCAACTGAAATACAAATATAAATTGAAGAAAATAAGCATAACAGTTGTGGGAAAATTGAGCTCTTCAGATAATAGTAAGACAATATACCCATATTTATAGCATATGAATTATAAAATAATAATGGAAATTTTGTGTTAACTGATCTATAACTATACATAGGTGTATAGCTATTTTTGGAAATAGTATTCATTTCTACATAAATGGCTTACTAAGTTATAAATAATGTAACAATGTTTATTCTTTGTCCATAAATGAGTTCACAAATGAGGAAACAATTCTTTGATGAACCACAGGTCCAGACAATTGTTTCTAAAAATATAATCAATGTAACTATGCCTAGTCTTCCTAAGTATAACAATATTAACTGATTATGTATACTTTTTTCTTTTAGACTTCATTTTTTAGAACAGTTTTAGGTTCCCAGAAAAATTGAGCAGAAAGTACAGAGTTCCCATATACTCCCTGATCCCGCACATGCACAGCACACCCCACTATCAACATAACCCACAAGAAATGTACATCTGCTGCAACTGATGAACCTACACTGACACATCATTATCACTCAAAATCCACAGTTTACATTAAGGTTCACTCTTGGTGTACACTCTATAGCTTTAGACAAAAGTATAATGACATTAATCTACCATTGTCATATCATGCAGAATAGTGTCACTGCTCTAAAAATCCTCTGTGCTATGTCTATTCATCTCTCCCTCCTTCCTGACCTCTGTCAACCTTGGATCTTTTTACTGTCTCCAGAGTTTTGCCTTTTGCAGAATGTCCTATAGTTGGAATCACACAGTATGCAGCCTATAAAGATTGACTTCTTTCACTTAATAATATGCATTTAAGATTCTTCCATGCCTTTTCATGGCTTTTTATTTAGCTAATTTTCTTTTAGTGCAAATAATATTCCGTTGTCTGGAAGTACCACAGTTTATCTATCCATTCATCTACTAAAAGACATCTTGGTTGCTTAACAGGTTACATTTTAACCTTGTTAGAATCCTAATAAGCAGAGAGAGCCGAAAAAATGGGTATATTTAGGTTACTAAGAGCCATGATATTATTTTTCACTTCTTTTGAAACTACTGTTCTTTTTCCATAAAAATAAGTAATGAAAAGAACAAAAGTTCCTGTAAATAGGCTCAATTAGAGCCTTATATGTTAACTAAATAATGCATAACATGAACATATACATACACAAACATTACATCAGTGGCATAACACAAGTAGTAAATTTATACAATGCAGTTTTAACCTGCTAAAATTGTTACTGCCACAAGAAAAATTTATTCTACTTCCCAACCTTGTTTCTGCCTTCTTTTGCTTCTTAATGAGTGATGTGTTTCTTTTGTCATTAAAGAGACACCAGAATGTTTCTTCAATAATTTAATCAAGTGATTAAGGAGTAGCCTTCATCTGACACTTTTAGCATTCTTAGATTTAATCAAAGTCAAATTAGTCTTTGTTTATAGACTATAAATAAAGTGATAGAATGAAACAAAAAACAGACTTGAGTTCCTGTAACCTAAATCATAACCTATGTATACCATTTTTAAAGTCACTTTATGAAAAAAGAATTTAGATAAGTTTTACTTGATAAATAACATATCTGTTTATGTAAAAGCCATTAGATTTGAAATAGGCATACATTTTTATAGTGTTTCTTTCAAGCAAATTTTCACATGTCTCAAGTCTAAGATCCAATCATTTTGGTCTGACTGGCTTTGAGCCTAATTTTGAGAAATATTTTCTAATGCACAAATTAAATTCATTGAAACAGAAAGAATCTGCCAGGAGGAGTGCACAACAATATGTACTTCTAAAAGATCACAACAAAATAGTTTTTTTTCCATTTGACTTTTCATCCAAACAGCCAAGACTTGAAACATCATTGACATAGTATATTTTTCTAAGGAAATTTCCTAAAAAAATACATTGAAAGATTCAGTGAAAGACTTCTTTTGATTTCCTTTGTATCTATGAAAACAAGAAATATTGAAAGTAAAGTTTAGGCAACATAGATGTTTGGGGGCCTACCTGCATAGTGAAAAGATTTGGATAGAATGCCTGAGCCTATTTATTTGAGCGAAACAGTGAAAACAATCACAGAGTAACTTACTAAAGGAAATTTAAATCTTATTACTTCAGCCTTTACACTCTCTCTCCTAACCATTTCTTCCAGTGAGATAGAGAGGGAATAAAGCTACTTGGGAAAAAGTTTATTGTTTAATGGAAGATTCTTTTTGGTTAGGGATTAATTATACTATATAATAATTATTATTTTATGAATAAAAGAAAGAAGACGCATTAGCAATAGCCCATCATGACATTCTCATTCATTTTTCTCTTGATTAGCTTTGATGTTCACTCTTATTTTGCTCTCATTCTAAATTCATGAAATATCTTTTTCTCTCTCATTTTATTTATAGTTTTAGTCACACACTGAGTTGATGAAAATGATTTTTTTACTATAAAATCTATTTAGTCCGGGAGACATGTGTAGTGGTTACCAGACCTCTGATTACAACTCCAGATAATTGGGAGAAAGGGGCCTGGCCACTGAAATCCACTTGATGAAGAGTATAGCCGGAGTCTGGAAGGGAAACGAGATGGAGCTGCCGCAAGTGAAACAGAAGAGCTAGACTGAGACAGCAAAACTGAAATAAAGACCAAGGCAGACAGCCACAACTATGTCGTCGATCTAACACAGCAAGCAATGGCAAGGAGGTTTCATCTTACATGCTAATGCCTATCACTTGCTAGAAGCGATAGATGGAGAATGTGCGGTGGTGAAGAATGAGAGGTTACAGCCAAGTTCAGGGTGATACAGTACTACGATTGATTAGCCATCACCCTCATGGATATAAGTAGAGAGAGCCATGCCAAATGTGCCAAATGTTTGTGTTCTCTTACCCAAACAAGGAGAGAATATGTGATGGAGACAAAGGAAGCTTCAGCTTTCTACGTGGGTGGGCAGTATCTGTGCCCACATTAAAAACAGAGAGAGTCTCTACGTGGTTGCAGGGCATCCCACTGAGAAGCCATGGACGCAAGTCATCTTACCCGCTAGTTTACGCTTTCAGCTTCCTCTTTGCATACTGGAAATAACTTCTGATCAAGCAATAGTTTCCCACATACTAACAGGCTGATGAGGTATCAATCCAGAGATATCAGGAATAAAAGGTTGAATTTCCTTGAAAGTAAGTTTTCTGAATGGAGGCACAGTGAGAAATAATGAGTAAATCTTATAGAAACTCCATGCTATTACCCAAGGCTCTCTCATTAGCAAGTGCCCAGTTTGTATACTTCCAGTCACTGATCACTCAGAATGTCAAAACCAGAATAACTGAATCTAGATACCTGATATCTTGATAGCATGTGGTAAGAGAAGGTCTTATTGATCAATAGAATGACAGAGTTTGGTGGGTCAACGTAGAAGATAAAATGTGCTATATTCAGTGGAGTGCCAACCATCACTAGGGCAATGTTGCCAATATTTGAGCCAGATAGCTTGGAGATTAGGTTTGGATGAAGACTATTCCAGGAACACGTAAAGGATGAAAGGATGGGACACAGCCTCTCAAGTTCCCTGAAACTGGGACTAAGGACCAACACCACAGGTGATGGTATATTGTCACCAGAAATCTCTGAAGGTAGTCTTCAATGTTTTAAACACGTTCTAAAGGATAACTGAAATACTTCGATGCCAGCTTTTCCAAGACAAGCAAAAGGTCAAAAGTCTCTAGAGATCAGACTGTGTCCAATTCCTCCTCCAAGACTAACAGGAATCTGAGGTCTGTAGAGATCAGATTGTGTCCAATTCCTCCTCCAAGACTAACAGGAATCTGAGGTCAAGAAGTTCTAGCCTGGGGGATTCATTACAGTCAGGAGTTGTAATGCAACAAGCCGACTTAGATAAACTGAATGCCAAAATTTAAAAGCCTAGGTCCAACATCCAAATGCATCACCAGTCCAAACAGGCCAGGCAGAGAGCAAGAATTCATGTGTGACTTTAAGGGTGGAAATCAGAAGAGAGTGAAAGGTGGAAATCAGAAGAGAGTGAAGGTTCCAAAGTATGATAAAAAGGGACTTGTTAAAAGTGTTGGGCAGCATGAACACCATGTTTCACAAATCATGAAACTGAGTGAGGGTTTTGTTTCCAGTGTGGCATACCACAGGCAGGAAATGTGGTATTGTGTTACACAGTTATGTGAAAAATCCCTTCTAATGAGGGGATTCGATCCTCACTCATGTCCATGCTGACTAGTCAATCTTACCATGTCCATGCTGACTTTATTTCACACTAAAAAAGCTTAGTGTGAAAGTCAAAACAAGTTTCCCACTTCTGCCAAAAGTTTCCCTTTTCCAAAAGGTCCCTCTGTCTCCTTACCATGCATGGCAAATTTGAATTACAGAAAATAATTTCCAGTAGCACTACATTATAAAAAATACAACTTAGCGATAGGCCAACTGTTGCAAAATGTCACAAGAAAAACACATGGTTGGGAACTCGACACCACATCATCATTCCTGATGATGAACGAATTCATTTTTGTCATTGTAGCATACCAGGCAAGCTCATTCCCCGTTATTCTTATCAATTTACACTATGGAGTACAGTCATAGTATTCTGTCAAGGGAAGGGAGTGGAGTAGATGAAATGCCAACTTAGATGGGGATCCGTACTAGTAACAAGTGCCGATTCAGCACACAAGAAACTGCTCTATGATTAATTCAGGATCAAAGAGACAGAACTACTCTTTCCTGTAGTAAATGTATTTCTAGTCCATTAAACTAGAATTTGTAATGCTGGATAAAGCAGCATCACAATGGTTCCACTACAGGATTAACTTCAATAACAAAATCATCCACTCAGACAGATGCAAATTTCCCTATTTCTATAACAGAGGGTAACTGAAAGCTCCAGAGCATTCTTCACAGGTAACATTGAGCTCTTAGAGAATGTTCTTTGTCATAAGTTCAAAACAAGATACAATATTAGAAGCATTCAAAAGCATCTTATCTTTTAAACATCAGTCTTCAGAACAAAAAGTTATTGAAGTTCTAAAATATTTTTCAGCAAAAAAACGGACCAGAATGATCCAATACTCACCAGCAGGGCAACTATGCCTAAGAAAAACCAGTAGGTATTTTTAAAAATTACACATAAAGGGATATTTTTTTCATAATTAGAAGTATATTTCCACATTCAAAGAAATTAAGAATATGCAGAGTGGACATGAATTTCTGACTTAGAAGCTTCCAGTTTGGGGGACTTAATACTGTACAAATGATTAGCTATTTTTGGAAAAAGAGAATGGCCATCCATTCCAGTGATATCTGATGTCCATTTAATAGCACAAGACAAGCAGGCTGGGAAAACACTGGAAGGAGCAAAGCAAAAGAAAAATAAGTGTGCTATAAACACACATTTCTCAAACTTTAATATTCATTTTAAACACTTGAGCATCATATGAGAATGCAGATTCTGATTTGGTAGGTCTGAGAGTCTACATTTCTAAATGTTACCATGTGATATCTATGCTGCTAGTCTGAGGAACACTCCTTGAGAAATGGTTACGAAGAAATAAAAAGGTAAGTCAGCATCATACAGAGAGGAGCTTGCTTTGTCAGATTTCTCTAAAGTCCCTCTTGGTCTGAACGATCCTACATCAATGGTTTTTAACTTGGCTGCACATTAGAATCACCTGGGGAGATTTCAAAACTCCTGCTGCCCAGGTCACATCCCAAATCAATTAAGTCAGAATCTTGAGGGGTAGTGCCCAGCATCCGTGGTTGTTGAAGGTCCCCAGGTGATTCCAATGTGTAACCAAGAGTGAGAAACATTGGCCTAGATTGACTTTTAATGACTTAACAAACAAAATTTAAGCTCAGCTCTTCCTAACTTTAGCTCAGTGAGCAAGCACTTGAACAGATGTCATGATTGCTAAAAACATCAACACAAGAAGATCAAGCAAAACCCTTTGCTGTTTTGATTATTTTCCACTGGGGTTCTTTAGGCAAATTTGTGAGGACTTTTTAGAATAAGGTCCATAGATGCCCTCTCATCTTTTCTCTTAGTTGGATGCACATTTTGCTGGTCCTATTTCGCTATAGCCTTAAGGAAGGAAAAACACAACTTGCTGAATATAAATTGTCTTTAATTCACACATGCACACATTGATTGATAATTCATAGTGAATCCCAACTTCAGCTTCATGCTGAATATGGAAACAGCTTCAATCTCCCCATTATTACAGAAAAGTAATACTTTATATAACATCCATAACTGTAAAGGGAAAATATGCTGATAGCAGCTGCAGCAAATGAAAACAAGATTAAGTTTTAATTATGATACTGGTTGTCAATATCTTGATCTGCAAGTAATGCAGTACTATGGAAATAAACTTCAGTTGGGCTTAAATTCTCCACACCATTATCACAATAAAAACTCATTATGGATCTGAAACATTTTACATACTAATGCACATTCCTCTATAAATGTATATGATAATTCATAAAGTAAAGATAATCTTGACCAGTGGCGTCTCCAACACAAATTTTTAAATGTTTACATATCAACCACAGGTCAAAATCCCTTCTTTCAAAATTCCTCCTAATATTGATTGTTCCAAAAGAAATCCTCCCATATCCTAAGTATTTGGTCTCTTATTTCTTTCAAATTAAAATTTAATTCATGTCTTTATTCCTTCATTCAGTATCCCTTTATTCAACTGACTAATTAAATGCTAGTGTACTATGCTACACTGTGGGTATAAGGTGATGAGCAAAACCACATATAGTCCCTGTCTTGTTAGAGTTTATAACATAGAAGGGCAGATAGACATCTCTTAAAAAATTTCAGTATCACAAACCACTGTGTATAAAATAGATAAGCAACATGGATTCACTGTATAACATAGGGAATTATACCCATTATCTTGCAAGAACCTATAATGGAACAGAATCTGCAAAAATACTGAACCGCTATGTTGTTCACCTTAAACTAACACAATATTGCAAAACAACTCTACTTAATTTTTTTTAAAGGTATGAAGCATACAGGCTCATGAAAAAGAAAACAAATACAGAATCAAGTATAAAATCATAAAACTGCAGCTATGACAAATGCTTTTAAAAAAGCAAGGAACACTGTGATATGGGACTCTAAAATAGAGAGTTTGACCTATTTAGGGAGGTCAGGGAAGAATGTCCTGAAGAAGCAACATTTGAACTGTAATCTGAAAGATGGTCAGTTTTTTAACCTTTTTTAAAAAGCTATATTGAGGTATAATTGATATACATAAAACTGCACAAATTTAATGTGTACAATTTGATGCATTTGAACATGGGCAAACATTTATGATACTATCACCACAATCAAGGTAACAGACATATCCAACACCTCCTAGAGTTTCCTTTGTCCCTTTGCTTTGTCATTTTGTTTTGTTTTGTGGTAAGAGCACTTAACGTGAGATCTACCCTCTTCACAAATTTTGAAGTGCACAATATGGTATTGTTAACTGTAGGCACTGTGTTGTACAGCCACCTCAAGAAGTTATCTGACATCACTGAAACTTTGTGCCCTTTGAATAACAACCCCTCAATTCCTCATCCTCCAGCCCTTGGAACCACTATTACATTCTCTGCTTCTATGAGTTTGACTATTTTAGGTACCTCATATAAGTGGAATCTAAGTGGAATCATACAGTATTTGTCTTACTGTAACTGGCTTATTTCACTTAGCATAATACCCTCAAGGTTTATCCAGATTGTTACAAAGACAGGATTTCCATTTTTAAGGCTGAATAATATTCCATTGTATGTATATACCACTTTTTTTCTTTATCCATATATCTGTAAATGCACACTTAGGTTATTTCCACATCTTGACTATTATGATTAGTGCTGCAGAAAATATGCAAATACAGCTATCTTTGAGATTTTTATTTCAATTATTTTGGATATATACCCAGAAGTAAGATTGCTTGATCGTATGATAATACTGTTTTAATTTTTTGAGGAACCTCCATACTGTTTTCCATAGCTGCTACACCATTTTGCATCCCCATCAGCAGTGTACAAGGGTTCTGATTTTTCCATAACTTTACCAACACTTGTTATCTAACAGGTGTGAGGTGATATTGCAGCTTCTATTTGCATTTCCCTGATAATTAATGACATTGAGCATCTTTTCATATACCTGTTGGCCATGTGTATGCCTTCTTTGGAGAAATGTCTGTTCAAGTCCTTTGCCATTTTATCTGTCTGTCTGTCTATTTATTTATTGCTATTGAGTTGTAGTAGTTCCTTATATATGTTGGAAATTTAACCTGTTATCAGATATACGGTTTACAAATATATTCTTGCATTCCAGAGGTTGCCTTTTCATTCTGTTCGTTTTTTCCTTTGCCTACCAAGATTGAGTCATGAAGAAACAGAAAATCTGAACAGATATTTCAATAATGAGTAAGGATATTAAAGGCATGCTTACAGAAATAGAAAAAAACAATTCTAAAACTCATATGGAACCACAAAAGACCCTAAACAGTCAAAGCAATTTTGAGCAAGAAAAACAAAGCTGGAGGCATCACACATCCTGATTTTGAAATATAAAACTATATTAATAACTATAATAATTAAAACAGTATAGTACTAGCATAAAGACAGATCTAATGATTAATGGAATAGAATAGAGAGCCCAGAAATAAACCCACACATATATGCTCAATTGAGTACCAAGAAGACAACCAATGGGTAGAGGATAGTCTCTTCAATAAAATGGTACTGGGAAAACTGGATAGCCACACAAAGAAACATGAAATTGGACCCTACCTTACACCATACAAAAAAATAACTCAATAAGCTGTGAAACTGTGACATTTTTAAAAGAAAACTAACAAATAGTTTTTGACATTGGTCTTGGCGATGATTTATTGGATATGACGCTAAAGGCATAAATAGACAAGTAGGACTACATCAAGGATGGTCCATTTTAACTTGATGAAAAGGAACTAGAAGAACATTCCAAGTAGAGGGAAGAGCTTGGCCAAAGATAATACGGCAGAAGGAAGCATTGCAGGTAGGAGGAACAGAATGGGACCACCGAGGCTCTGGCTGGAGCAAAGAGGGAAGGAAGTATGGTGTGCAGCTAAGCTGTTGTTTTAAATGGTGCCACTACCTGCTTCTTGGATTTGGGAAATGTTTCTCACGATGATTATGTACACTTTGATTAGGGAGGTGAAAGTTGCAGAGTACAATTAAAACAGTCAAACGCTATAAACTATGTAGAAGTACAGCTGTTCCTACAGGGGACAGGAACACTGACCCTCCATGAAGTGGAAAATCCAAGTAAAACTTATAGTTGGCCTTCCATATATGCAGTTCCTCTGTAGCCATGTTTCCTCCATATACGTGGTTCTGCATCTGCGGATTCAATCAACTGCAGATCATGTAGTACCGTAGTATTTACTATTGAAAAAAATCCACGTATAAGTGGACCCATGCAGTTCAAACTCATGTTGTTCAAAGGTCAACTGTATATTGTAAATATAGCCTCCAATTTAGAGTTCTTCCTTCTCACACTTCTACATCAATAAATATATTAGAATATTATAAGAGGTGACGTTAAAATTACCCTAGGGATTAGACTAGTACAATAATTATCCTAGGAATTAGACTAGTACAATAATAATAATATCCTAGGGATTAGACTAGTACAACATATTTTTAATATAGTAACTCTATGTTCTACATTTTCCTATACTTTCTTTGTAATAATTTAAATTCTATGATACATCTTCTATAAATAGATAGGAAAAACCTTGTGATAAAACTTGTGAACCAAATGGTAACATTTGTTTGTATATATCTAAATATATATGACCATAAATGGAGACTATAGAAAACAATTTTAAAATAAGAAAAGTTTGGTTCCAGGGTAAGCGAACTATAGCCAGTTGGCCCAATCCAGCCATGGCCTATTTTTATAAATAACGTTTTCTTTGAACAGAGCCACATGCATTAATTTAATTGTTTATGGTTGCTTTCATACTACCTTGTCAGAGTTGAGTGGTTGCAATAAAAACCATATTGCCCTCAAAGTCCTTTATAGAAAAAGTTGATCCCTATTGTGATTACAGCCAGAGTTAGTTTGACTCCATGCTAAAACATCCTCTATATTACATTTTTCCAAGGGTTTTAGAACCTCCTTTTGCAGAAAGTTTTCAAGAAAGTAAACAAATCTCTCCAGTAGGGTGACCAACTGTTTCTGTTTCCCTGGGACTCCTGGTTTTACCATTGAAAGTCCATGTCCTAGGAAATCCCTCAGTCCTGGGAAAACCAGGACAGTTATTTGCTTTATGACATCCCACCTAGAATTCCAACCAGGTAGAAACTTACCCTGAGACCTTTGTGAGTGAAGACTGTGTATTCTACATACTTTTAGTTGCATCCCCACACCTATCTCTAGCACAGGTGCAATAATTAGGAAAACTCCAGCAATGCCTTCATATCAATTATGGAATGATATATCATCTGCCGATCTGGCCCTGAATCTAAGTCCCCATGGAACAGGGCTCTTCAGATTATGAGGATCGTATCCATAAATGTAAAAGCGTTTTATTTAACAGTATTATTTCTACTTCTCAAACTGCCTGCCTGGAAGAAAACTCATTTACAAAGGCAACAATTAACAGCTTTGTTAGAGGTGATATGAGATGAAGATTACAGAAGCAATGCCGCTTTCCCAACTCCCTTAAAAAATAAAACAAAACCAAACCAACCAATTAAACAAACAAAACACTACTTGGGGTTAAAAACACACACACACACACACAGAAACTCTAGGCCTGTGATCCAGCTCAGGTCTGTGGGCCCAAGAGTGAGGGCAGCTAACAATTACTGCAAGCAGCATCCCAGGGAATAACCCCAGATAAAGCCTGTAAATCCAGGACAACCCATGCAAAGCCAGGCCGATGAAAAGTTAGGAGGGATTAAGAGAGGACAAGTTCTTAATAAATAGTATGTGTTGGGGGAGGGAGTTGTGGAGGAGGGAAAAGACAGAGCTACCTGGAGCAATTCCTGACCAAGGGTCAGTGAAGGTTCAGGATCCAATTTCCACAGGTTAAAGTTTGGGTGAACCAGGAGATGCTTGAGGGAGACAGCGTGGAAGTGAATAGTTATCATTTTAAGAAAACCAAAGTATTTGTGTTTGTTTCTTTGTCAGGGTAATTTAATTTCCATTTTTCATTGGTAGCAGCTGGAAAACTATCTCAGTTTAAACTGTGGACATAGTTGCCAAGTGTTGCTTTCATCGGTGTGTATGCTTTTAAGTAACTAATTTACACCCAAACACAGTGGTACTTGTTAAAAATGGTTTCAGGTACTGTACCCTAGAATAGGTACCTGCCTAGAATAACTTTTCTATAAGCTACCTAGGCACAGGTTCACACCCAAAGCAAGAAGCATGCATGATAAAAGATGGAATGTTGATTTCTAAATTTGTGTTAGCACCCCACTGACCATTTTTCAAAAGATCTGTGAGCGTCTCATGAGGAGTAAACTGGTATTTTAAAGCTGTCAAAGTGTGCATTAGACAATAAGTGCTCAGGGCATGTATGAGAAATCGTCATAAAGATAAGTAACACTCTTGCTTTTTCCTTTCCTGGGGTGGGGGGAAGCGCTTTTATCGGCGTTTTAGTTATTTCATGGTAAAGGTACATTTTATTCAGAATGCACCTTCAAGACAAACAGAAAATTCTGTATAATGCTGTGAGAGCCTGGCTTCATTGTGATTACCCTTGTATCATTATAGGGATTATTATGAGGTTGAATGGAGGTGAAAACATTTCTTCCTTTCTTTGGAAAAAGCAGGGAGTGAGGATTCTGGATTTGAGTAAAGGAAAGATGCATGGGAACATCTGTACAGTTGAGTGAGGCTCCCAGCTCTAAGCTAAGGAGAGTGAGAAAGAAGGACATCCCAGACAGAGCAGCATGGCCTGTGCCTAAGGAGATTATTATATCGGCAAAACCATACTTAAACTAACAAAATTTTTAATATGCCAAGTATAAAAAGGTGCCTCTAAGTAAAAAAGTAGCAGGGGCATCCTAACCAGAAATGCATGGCCCATGACTAAGTGAAATAGAACCCTACTTGAAATTTGTATTTCTGTCAGTTCTATGATTCTTCACCTTATGCACAAGCTCTCAATACATGGTTTTTACTTTTTGTTAAATTGTGATATGTGTTTATCTTATAATTGTGCAACTCAATGAATTCTCACAAACCAAACATACCTGTGTAGCCAACACTCAGATCAGGGAAGAGACCATTAGCTGCCACCACTGTCCTTCTTGTAAGCCACCATCCTAAGCTTGGCTACGTGCATCTTTGTTGAATATCACTATTTGGTCTTAGCCATATTTCTGGGTCTTGGGTCTGGGGATCATGCTTCCAATGGGGTGAAGTCCAGACAACTGCTCAGTTCTGGAGGATCTGGTGAGGGGACAACACCAGAGGCAAAGCAGGGGGCCCTGGAGCCATTGTATAGACCATAGGTCAGAAAACTTGTTCTGTAAAGGGCCAGATAGGGAACATTACTGGCTTTCTGGGTCATAACATCTTTGTTAAAACTCTAAATGAATATCAGTGGCTGTGTTCCAATAAAACTTTATTTATAAAAACAGGCAATGTTTTTGTACTTTGTTGACCCCTGGTATAGAGAAGCAGTATCTGTGGAATGTGGGATATTGTGTGAAAACATCAGAAATACTTCAGGAGGGGAACCTTTAAAATCTTGTACCTCACTCTAAATAAAAGGCAGTTAACTCAGACATTTGTTATCTGACTCCTCAAAGCAGGATAACTTAGGCCTTATAGCTTATTTTTGCTTATTTCTATCATTAGTCTAGTTTCTAACTTTCAAAATAATGCTGTAGTCAGCAGGAAGAGACTGCAAATGTCTAGAAGCAAGACTATTTCTGTTATACTTAGCAACATTGCTTAAGGAAAGCACTCCGGATTTCGCACTAATTTTTAAATTACAAATTCATTAAAAGCAAAGTTTTGTTCCAGTAAAATATTCCATGAACGATGGAATTTGTATAAATCTTGAAGGTTTTTATATTTGACAATTTAACCATTAGTTAAAAGTTCATTATATTATAAACTGAAAAGAGGGACACAGTTACACGTAATAGCACATTTCTTTCACTTTTTAAAAAACACAGGTCATTTTAAGATACTTCCATTCAATTCTGTTTCCAGAAAGCTATTCTTCTGGGACATAATGAAATGGTTTACAACACCCTGAACTCAACGTGTTGGATCCTTTATGGTCTTGGCAGAGGGTGTTCTAATGTCTACTACAGAAATACCAAACATGAGAGAGAATAGTAGAATTTCTACAAAGTTCCTGCTTCATCTGCTTTCTATTCTTCCTTCAGAAAACTATGAAAACATACAGGGAAATGTGAAAATTAATGTGATTTGACAACAATCATACAACCATTGGCCATCACCTGATATTTATCACATACCCATTGAATTAGTTTTTGTGATTACGTTTTACAACTGGGAAATTACCCATATTCTTTTCTTGGTCCACATAGTAGATACAGCATCAGGTTTTTGGTTTTGTTTTGTTTTGTTTGCCCTCACACTAAAACTCATAACATCACCTCACCAATGTGTAGGCCATCTTTGACTCCTCATTTTCTCTTTTCCTATATCCAAAATATACTATTCTATATACTGTTCCCATTAACCCTACTGCCTACATTCCAGTCCCGAACACCATCATTTCTCAATTGGATTACTGCAATAGCCTCCTAGCAGTCACCTTGCTTCCACAATTACCCCCAACACAGTCTACGTTGCACACAGCAGCTACAGCGATACCTTTCAAACACAGATTAGAGGTTGTTATTAATCAGTTAAAAATCTTCCCACAGCCTTCACCCCCTTCCTTATTTTATCTATATGTTCATATTTATTTGTTATATATATTTAATGACCTTTTCTATCAACTAGAATAAACTCAATAGGAATAAGGAAAGTTGGGATGCAGGAAAGGAAAGGGAAGGTGGGGTAGAAAAATTGCCTTTAATTTATTAGATATCTACACATAAGACCACACAGCAGAATTTCTCATCCATTTGCAATGCAAATTACATTAAAATATTCTAATATGCCTCAACTATAATTCAAATACTGTGGATGAAATTACTAAGGTGATTTTAAAGAGGAAGTAAAATAAACGATGTGTAAAGTTTTTCTGTGGTCATTTTGATGTTAATTATTATCAGTAAATATTGAACTTTAGTGGAAAGCATATTTTTCTTGTTACTGTGGGAGTTGTATCACATAAAGAAGTTATCTCTTAAGTAGTTTATGATCACTGTCAGAAGAAAAGGGAAAAAGACAATACATATTTCCTGTGCATGCTACAGAAAATAGTTTAAGGTAAATAGTTGTTTTAATTGACTATAAAATATCACTAGCATTTGAAATTTGTCATCCTTTTGATAAACATGAAGGATAAAAGAAAAAATACCAACTTATTTCCTCCTTAGAAACTGTCAGATTTTTTATTATTGATCTTCACTGGAATTCTTCACTAAAATTTATTTTTATATTATCATAAAAGAGTTGGACCTGGGATTGCAGCCTGTTGTTGAAATCCCTCTTCTAAACCTACGCCTCTCCTTATTTGACAATTTGTTATTGTCAGGATGCAATCTGCACTCCTTATTGCTTTATGAAAGAAATTGGTCTCCTCTCACCTTCAAAGGGCATGTACTTGAATGGATAAAAATAGGGTTCTAAGCAGAATGTGTTACAATAGATATATTTATTTATTCTTGGGGATAATTCCTAACAACAAGAAAATACTCACCCTGTCCTTACCCCTAGACACACATACACAAGTCTTTCTCCAGGTAAACTTCTGTCTGTCTTTAAGTCCACTGTTATTTTTAAACTTTAAGGAGATTCTAAAATTCTAAAATGGGTAAAATCTTACCCGTTGTCAAATTGAGATCCACTGTCATGTTATATAGAGCATGGGGAGTAACACCATTCTATAACTACTATTATTCTAGAAAAAATAAATTCACTGTAGTCTTCACAGTTGGTTCAGGCTGCTATAAAAAAAAATATCAACAACTGGGTGGCTTAAACACATAAATTTATTTCTCACAGTTCTGAAGGCTGGGAAATTCAAGATCAAGGGGTCAGGTGATTTGTTTCCTGGGGAGAGCTCTCTTCCAGGCTATGTCCTCACATGGTGGAGAGGGAGGGAGAGAGGGAGAGAAAGAGAGACAGAGAGAGCACTCTGGTGTCTCTTTCTTATAAAGGCTCTAATCCAATTATGAGGGGTCCACCATTATGACCTAATTATCTCCCAAAGATCCCATCTCCAAATATGATCATACTGGGGATCAGGGTTTCAACATATGAATTTGGGGTGTACACAAACATGCAATTCATAGTAGAAGTCCACTGAAGATTCCCCATAATAGGATAAAGCAAAAAATATCTACACAAACATTTAAAAAATATTAGTCTCTAAACTCACGGCACTAGTTAAAAATAAAAATAAGAAAAAATACTATAGGATTGTATTTAATATTTAAGACTTTAACTTTGACCCAAATTAGAATAAGCAGGGTCATATATACAATCAAAAATAATGATTGCCTTCACACCTACCAGGATGGCTCTAATCAAAAAGACAGATAATACAACGTGTTATCTGGAGAGGAAGTGGAGAAATTGAAGACTTTGACCCTCCTAACAGGAATGTAAAATGTTGCAGCCACTTTGGAAAGGAGTCTGGCAGTCCCTCCAAAAATTAAACCTAAAGCTACCATATGATCCAGCAATCCCACTTTCAGGTATATATATTCAAGAGAAATGAAAACATACGTCCATGTAAAATCTTATATGTGAATGTTCATAGCTGCATTTTTCATAATAGCCAAAAGATGAGGAAAACTTAAATGTCCATCAACTGATGAATGAATAAATAAAATGTGGTTTATCCATACAGTAGAATGTTTTTCAGCCATCAAAAGGAATGAAATACTAGTAAGAGCTACAACATGAATGAACCTTGAAAACATTATGCTAAGTGAAAGAAGCCAGTCATAACACACCAGATCACATATAGTATGATTCCATTTATATGAAATATCTAGAAGTGGAAAATCTATAGGATATAAAGATTAGTGGTTGTCAGGAGACTGGGAAGATGGAGGGAGAGGGAATCGCTAAGGACACAGGGTTTCTTTCTGGAGTAATGAAATGTTAAAAATGGTTGTGGTGACAGATGTACAACTCTATGCAATAAGCTGCACACTTGATTATTTATTTGGCCTCACTGCCCCACTTGTAGGATCTTAGTTCCCTGACCAGGGACTGAACCCTTGCCCTCGACAGTGAAAGCTCGGAGTCTTAACCACTGGACTGCCAGGGAATTCCCTAAGCTGCACACTTTAAAAGGTGTGTTTTAAATAAACTATCTATGTATTGAAATTTTACATAAGTTTATTGATGTATGTTTTATATAATTTTATATACACCTATATTTATAGTAGATATATTTATATATGTTCATATTATATATTTTATATATTCATATTATATTATATATTTATATTATTTATATTTGTTGATATATACTTTTATAAACTTTTTGGATACATACATATATTTGATATGAAATATATCAATAGAGCTGCTAAAAATATTGCTTATGCTATTCCTGAAGAAAATGCCATCTTTGTTTCCATGGAGCTTACGTGGGGAGAGGGTAAAGGCCAATAATAAATACAAATATAACCTTACACAGCAAAACATAATATGTTTTTAGATAATAAAAATGCTAGAGAGCAAATGAATCAGAGTAAAGGTACAGAGTTTGGTGGGTGGTAGACAGATATTTTAGAGAGGATAGAGGAAGCCCCTGGAAAGGTCACAATTGCATTAAGACCTGAGTAATGTGAAGGAGTAAAACATAGAAAGGTGTAGGAGGAAGGTGGTCCATACACGTATAAAGCCCCTGAGTACAAAATAAGCTTGGCATACACTCAAAGAACCACAGGGAACCACTTGGGGTTAAGGGAAGGAATGAAGCCGTGGACATCACAAACGGAGGTAGGCAGAGGAGGCATACCTTGTTCATCTCAAACATTTTTATTAGAGATATCCAAGAGTGAAAAGTCATATTAAATGCTTAACAGTATCATTTCACAGTATGGTAGTTCAGCTGAAATCACGTCTTGTTTGCTTCTTTAAGTTAACTGTGAAATCTCTCAAAGAGTTTTTGATTTTGGATGGCATTAGGGAATGGGTTTTTATAAAAGCATCACTCTCTAGTGGGAATAAATGTTACAATTCCATGAATAACATTAAAATAATAGTTAAAAATTAAATCAACATGATTTGGCGATGTCAAGAACATTTTCTATTTTCAGAATTTACTCCACTGAGATTAGTGTATCAGATAAGGCACCAGCAGGAAAGAGAAGGCACATCAGATTGCATAATTTAAGGGACATTTAGTAAAGGAACTGTTTTTTAAAGTGTGGGTAGGGTTAAGGGAGACCTCAAGAGACTGAAGAATCCCAGCCTAGTCATATCAGGGAGCTGGACACCATCATCATCTTTAGTCCTGATGAGGGGGAGGAGAGACCTGCTATTGGAACCTGGGCAGTTGGGGAGAGATGGGGAGTGATAGAATAAGCTCTTTGTGTAGATGGCTACCCGACAGAGCTGTGATCTTCACTTAAGGATTCAGCCAATGACAGAGCTACTAGAGTGAGCTGGGGGAATAAATGTCCTGACCTCACTCTCCTCCCTTCTTCCTTCAGATCTCTTGCCAGAGTTACCCACAGACCAAAGCTGACGTAGTCCAGAGAGCTCAACGTCTTGGAGCATAGCACAGAGGGGAGAAAGGTGGAGACTGAGTTTGGAAGAACAAATGGGGGACTTCTCTGGTGGCACAGTGGTTAAGAATCCACCTGCCAATGTAGGGAACACGGGTTTGAGCCCCGGTCCGAGAAGATCCCACATGCCACGGAGCAACTAAGCCCATGTGCCACAACTACTGAGCCTGCACTCTACAGCCCACGAGCCACAACTAGTGAGCCTACAAGCCACAATTACTGAAGCCCGCATGCCTAGAGCCCGTGCTCTCTTGCTGCAAGAGAAGCCACCGCAATGAGAAGCCCACGTACCACAACAAGAGAAAGCCCATGCACAGCAAGGAAGACCCAATGCAGGCAAAACTAACTAACTTAATAAATAAATTTTAAAAAAGAACAAATGGAATAGTTGTGTCATATACAAGCAATCAAATACAATTAGAATTTGCATTATCTGCTTATGGTATTGAGTAAATAAATACCTAAGTGTCAAATCATTATTCATTTACTTAAACAAGCTTGCAAAATGCCAGCCACTCCACAAGTCACTGAAAACTTATGCATAGCCCTTACTTTCAAGCTGATTACTTATACTAATAAGAAATACATTAAGTTAACAGAAGATTTATACAGTATGTCAGTAGTGCCAGTAGTGAAAGTACTATGATCAAGAGAAATGTTGATTTTTCTATTTTTTCTGTGATATATACATACATATACACACACATATATATAATTTTAGAATCACGGACCCATAACCTGTATCAGTGATTCTATAATTTTACACCAGAACACACACATATGATATTAACTATACAACACTTTTGCTCAAGTGCTTACCCAGGATTATGACCAATTCCTTGTGTTTGCACTACTATTTCAATACAATGTTTCCAACTCAAAAACTGCTATCGGAATGCAAGGGAAAATGGTACGATTAGAACAATAATCTAGTAAATTATTACAGTTTGATTTGATTGTGCATTTTTAGTAGTTTATATGTTATAAGTAATTTATTTCTTGTAATACAGAGTTGGACAGTGAGACTCAATTCCATTATTGGGAACAGCTAACTTACACTGCCCTATGACCTATATTCCATTAGGTTATAACCAGCAAAGTAGACACAAACAGACTGTCAATCTTCCTGACACGCAAATAGCAAGAGTCCCCTTTTGTTCCTTTGTTTTCCAGCTCTTTTCCTAGTTGCCAAAATTAAAACATGAGTTAACATAATTATTAAAATTTTTCAGAAGCATAAAACTTGCTGTGAAATGTTGAATCCAGGAAGAGGAAAAGCCAAACAAAACATTAAAATAATGGTTTTCCAGCTATTTCAAAACATCTTCATGATGAAAACCTGCCTATGGACAATATGTGCAAAAAATGTTTGCTGGGTGGAGAGTAACCCTTTCATCCACCCTATCAAGAGCCTCACTTTCATGTTCCATAATGTAATTAGAATTATTAAAATTAATACCATTATATTGCCTTGTGGATTAAAGCATGTAAATTTTATCAAATGATTCAATTTATCAAATATATTTCATTCTGCTTTGCCTAATTATAGACCATGAAGAAATATAAAAAGAAAACATACAAGATGAACAAGGTTCTACCCCTTCTCTCTTCACTTGCTATTGTTAGTTCCAAGCGTTCTAACTTTTGTTTATTCTGTACATGAAAGGGTATAGCAAAACTACTTTGTGTTAACGTGCCCAAATTGGTGGTAGAATAAAACTCAAAGAATTTTTGGCACACATGCACAGTGCCTGTGTATGTGTGTGTGTGTATGTGACAGAAAGAGAGAGAGGCAGAGAGAGAGAGATACTTCACAACCAAAAAAACTTTCACCAAGTCATGATGTTGTGAGTTTTTGGTTTGTGTTAACAGCATGCTTTGAAACAGTGGGATGTAATGAAATAAAGGAGTAGCTATTAAGGCTGGCTGGCCATCTTCACAGTCTTCCAGAAACACTGAAATCCCTCCCTGGTAGGATTTGCAAAATATTAACATCTTACAGTATCTGTCTTTCTTTGACTTATTTCACTTAGCATAATGCCCTCCAAGTCCATCCATGTTGCTGCAAATGACAAATTTTCATTCTTTTTTATGGCTGAGTAGTATTCCATTATATATATATATATATATATACACACCACATATTCTTTATTCATTCACCTGTTGATGGACCTTTAGGTTCTGTTCATACCTTGACAATTGTAAATAACGGTGCAATGAACATTGGGGTACACATATTTTCTCGAATTACTGTTTTTGTTTTTTTCGGATATACTGCATGATATCGCTTATATGTGGAATCTAAAAAACTCAACAAACTAGTGAATAAAACAAAAATGGAACACAGCCTCATCCACCAGAGGGCAGATAGGAGAAGCAAGAAGAACTACAATCCTGCAGCCTGTGGAACAAAAACCCACATTCACAGATATACAGACAAGATGAAAAGGCAGAGGGCTATGTACCAGATGAAGGAACAAGATAAAACCCCAGAAAAACAACTAAATGAAATGGAGATGGGCAATCTTCCAGAAAAAGGATTCAAATAATGATAGTGAATATGACCCAGGACCTCTGAAAAAGAATGGAGGCAAAGATCGAGAAGATGCAAGAAACGTTTAACAAAGATCTAGAAGAATTAAAGAACAAACAAACAGACATGAGCAATACAATAACTGAAATGAAAAATACAAAAGAAGGAATCAATAGCAGAATAACTGAGGCAGAAGAATGGATAAGTGACCTGGAAGACAGAATGGTGGAATTCACTGCTGAGGAACAGAATAAAGAAAAAAGAATGAAAAGAAATGAAGACAGCCTAAGATACCTCTGGGACAACATTAAATGCAACAACATTCACATTACAGGGGTCCCAAAAGGAGAAGAGAAAGAGAAAGGAACCGAGAAAATATCTGAAGAGATTATAGTCGAAAACTTCCCTAACATGGGAAAGGAAATAGCCACCCAAGTCCAGGAAGCCCACAGAGTCAACGGCAGGATGAACCCAAGGAGAAACACACCAAGACACGTAGTAATCAAATTGGCAAAAATTAAAGACAAAGAAAAATTATTGAAAGTAGCAAGGGAAAAACAAAAAATAACATACAAGGGAACTACCATAAGGTTAACAGCTGATTTCTCAGCAGAAACTCTACAAGCCAGAAGGGAGTGGCATGATATACTTAAAGTGATGAAAGGGAAGAACCTACAACCAAGATTACTCTACCCAGCAAGGATCTCATTCAGATTCCATGGAGAAATCAAAAACTTTACAGACAGGCAAAAGCTAAGAGAATTCAGCACCACCAAACCAGCTCTACAACAAATGCTAAAGGAACTTCTCTAAGTGGGAAACACAACAGAAGAAGAGGACTTATAAAAACAAACCCAAAACAATTAAGAAAATGGTAATAGGAACATACATATCAATAATTACCTTAAACGTGAATGGATTAAATGCTCCAACCAAAAGACACAGGCTTGCTGAATGGATACAAAAACAAGACCCATATATATGCTGTCTACAAGAGACCCACTTCAGACCTAGGGACACATACAGACTGAAAGTGAGGGGATGGAAAAAGATATTCCATGAAAATGGAAATCAAAACAAAGCTAGAATAGCAATACTCATATCAGATAAAATAGACTTTAAAATAAAGACTGTTACAAGGGACAAGGAAGGACACTACATAATGATCAAGAGATCAATCCAAGAAGAATATATAACAATTATAAATATATATGCACCCAACATAGGAGCACCTCAATACATAAGGCAACTGTTAACAGCTCTAAAAGAGGAAATCGACAGTGACACAATAATAGTGGGGGACTTTAACACCTCACTTACACCAATGGACAGATCATCCAAACAGAAAATTAATAAGGAAACACAGCTTTAAATGACACAATAGACAAGATAGCTTTAATTGATATTCATAGAACATTCCAACCAAAAAGAGCAGATTACACTTTCTTCTCAAGTGCACATGGAACATTCTCCAGGATAGATCACATCTTGGGTCACAAATCAAGCCACAGTAAATTTAAGAAAATTGAAATCATAACAAACATCTTTTCTGACCACACGCTATGAGGTTAGAAGTGAATTACAGGGCAAAAAACGTAAGAAACACAAACACATGGAGGCTAAACAATATGTTACTAAATAACCAAGAGATCACTGAAGAAATCAAAGAGGAAGTCAATAAATACCTAGACACAAATGACAATGAAAACACGACGATCCACAACCTATGGATGCAGCAAAAGCAGTTCTAAGAGGGAAGTTTATAGCTATACAAGCCCACCTCAAGAAACAAGAAAAATCTCAAATAAACAATCTAACCTTACACCTAAAGGAACTAGAGAAAGAAGAACAAGCAAAATCCAAAGTTAGCAGAAGGAAAGAAATCATAAAGATCAGAGCAGAAATAAATGAAATAGACACAAAGAAAACAATAGCAAAGAGCAATAAAACTAAAAGCTGGTTCTTTGAGAAGACAAATAAAATTGATAAACCATTAGCCAGATTCATCAAGAAAAAGAGGGAGAGGACTCAAATCAATAAAATTAGAAATGAAAAAGGAAAAGTTACAAACAGACACCGCAGAAATACAAAGCATCCTAAGAGACTACTACAAGCAACTTTATGCCAATAAAATGGACAACATGGAAGAAATGGAGAAATTCTTAGAAAGATATAACCTTCCAAGACTGAACCAGGAAGAAATAGAAAATATAAACAGACCAATCACAAGTGATGAAATTGAAACTGTGATTAAAAAAATCTTCCAAAACAAAGAGAAGTCCAGGACCAGATGGCTTCACAGGGAAATTCTATAAAACATTTAGAGAAGATCTAACACCCATTCTTCTCAAAGTCTTCCAAAAAATTGCAGAGGAAGGAAAACTCCCAAACTCATTTTATGAGGCCACCATCACCCTGATACCAAAACCAAACAAAGATACTACAAAAACAGAAAATTAGAGACGAGTATCACTGATGAATATAGATGCAAAAATCCTCAACAAAATACTAGCAAACAGAATCCAACAACACATTAAAAGGATCATATACCATGATCAAATGGGATTTATCCCAGAGATGCAAGGATTCTTCAATATACGCAAATCAATCAATGTGATACACCATGTTAACAAAGTGAAGAATAAAAACCATAGGATCATATCCATAGATGCAGAAAAAGCTTTTGACAACATTCAACACCCATTTATGATAAAAACACTCCAGAAAGTGGGCTTAGAGGGAACCTACGTCAACATAATAAAGGCCATATATGACAAATCCACAGCAAACATCATTCTCAATGGTGAAAAACTGAAAGCTTTTCCTCTAAGATCAGGAACAAGACAAGGATGTCCACTCTCACCACTATTATTCAACATAGTTTTGGAAGTCCTAGCCACGACAATCAGAGAAGAAAAAGAAATAAAAGGAATACAAACTGGAAAAGAAGTAAAACTGTCACTGTTTGCAGATGACATGATATTATACATAGAGAATCCTAAAGATGCCACCAGAAAACTACTAGAGCTAATCAATGAATTTGGTAAAGTTGCAGGATACAAAATTAATGCACAGAAATATCTTGCATTCCTATACACTAATGATGAAATATCTGAAAGAGAAAGTAAGGAAACACTCCCATTTACCATTGCAACAAAAGGAATAAAATACCTAGGAATAAACCTACCTAGGGAGACAAAAAAACCTGTGTGCAGAAAACTATAAGACACTGATGAAAGAAATTAAAGATGATACCAACAGATGAAGAGATATACCATGTTCTTAGATTGGAAGAATCAGTATTGTGAAAATGACTATACTACCTAAAGCAATCTACAGATTCAATGCAATCCTTATCCTATTACCAAGGGCATTTTTTTACAGAACTAGAACAAAAAATCTTAAAATATGTATGGAGACACAAAAGACTCTGAATAGCCAAAGCAGTGTTGAGGGAAAAAAACGGAACTGGAGGAATCAGACTCCCTGACTCCAGACTATACTACAAAACTACAGTATTCAAGACAATATGGTACTGGCACAAAAACAGAAATATAAATCAATGGAACAGGATAGAAAGTCCAGAGATAAACCCACGCACCTATGGTCAACTAATCTATGACAAAGGAGGCAAAGATATACAATGGAGAAAAGACAGTCTCTTCAATAAGTGGTGCTGGGAAAACTGGACAGCTACATGTAAAAGAATGAAATTAGAACACTCCCTAACACCATACACAAAAATAAACTCAAAATGGATTAGAGACCTAAATGTAAGACTGGGCACTATAAAACTCTTAAAGGAAAGTATAGGAAGAACACTCTTTGACATAAATCACAGCAAGATGTTTTTTGATCCACCTCCTAGAGTAATGGAAATAAAAACAAACAAATGGGACCTAATGAAGATTAAAAGCTTTTGCACAGCAAAGGGAACCATAAGCAAGATGAAAGGACAGCCCTTAGAATGGGAGAAAATATTTGCAAATGAATCATCGGACAAAGGATTAATCTCCAAAATATATAAACAGCTCAGGCAGCTCAGTATTAAAAAAGCAAACAACCCAATCCAAAAATGGGCAGAAGACCTAAATAGACCTTCGTCCAAAGAAGACATACAGATGGCCAAGAAGCACATGAAAACCTGCTCAACATCACTAATTATCAGAGAAATGTAAATCAAAACTACAATGAGGTCTCACCTCACACCAGTTAGAATGGGCATCATCAGAAAATATACAAACAACAAATGCTGGAGAGGATGTGGAGAAAAGGGAACCCTCTTGCACTGTTGGTGGGAATGTAAATTGATACAGCCACTATGGAGAACAGTATGGAGGTTCCTTAAAGAACCAAAAATAGAATTACCACATGACCCAGCAATCCCACTACTGGGCATATACCCTGAGAAAACCATAATTCAAAAAGACACAAGCACGCCAAAGTTCACTGCAGCACTATTTACAACAGCCAGGTCATGGAAGCAACCTAAATGCCCACCGACAGACGAATGAATAAAGAAGATGTGGTACATATATACAATGGAATATTACTCAGCCATAAAAAGAAACAAAATTGCATCATTTGTAGAGACGTGGCTGGATCTGGAGACTGTCATACAGAGTGAAGTAAGTCAGAAAGAGAAAAACAAATATTGTCTATTAATGCATATATGTGGAACTTAGATGTGGTTCAGATGAACTGGTTTCTAGAGCAGAAATTGAGAAGTAGAGAAAAAACGTATGGACACTACGGGGGGAAAGTGGCGGGTGGTGGTGGTGGTGGGATGAATTGGGAGATTGGGATTGAGATGTATACACTGATGTGTATAAAGTTGATGACTAATAAGAAAAAAATAAATAAAAAATAAACATTAAAAAAAAATTGAAGCCGACTCACAGATATTGAGAACAAACTAGTGGTTACCAGTGGGAAGAGGGGAGGGGGAGCGGAAATACTGAGGTAGAGGGAATAGGGGTTATTATGGGATTATAGAAATCATGTGTGTCATACTTTTGAAAATTGTAAACCACTACAGAACTTAATGAATCTTTCATTGAATAAAATTTTATATACCAAAAAAAATATGTAAACATCTTTCATGGGTCAAGTGTTTGGGTCTCCGTAAAACTTAGAGCACTGTTGTCCCAAGTGGAATTCATTAGCTTAAAATAGAAATTTTGTGCCAAATTGCTTGCTTCTGTGAGCAAGCAATCCTACCTTGTTTAGTCATAAATGCTAGAAGAGCAGTTTTAAGCATAAATGCTAGAAGAGCATCATCTGCAAATTCAGATGATGCTCAGAACAAGTGATCCACAATAATCAGTAGCTCAGGGCACAGATAAATCCAAATTGTATAATCTTTCCCAGAAATCAACATAAGCTAATCAAAGGAAACCCTGAACTGAAGTAAATATTTAATGAATCATTAGGCTTTAATTATTTTTCAGTTTTGTGATGTATTAATTGCATGTGATTTCTAAAGGTTGTAATTTCAGCCTGTTTTTTTTCTTGAGACTAAAAATTAAACTGAGGTTTTGAAATTGACATTTTCATTTCAAATAGAACTATAAACGATGTCAAAAAGGCATTTTTTTCCAACTATAAATTAACAACTTTTGGACCCTTACAATTATTTTGTACCTAGAATTCAAAACCAAATCATTTTAATACTCAGCCCAAATTGTTGGCACGTGAATAGTGACAGCAAAAAATACGTCTCACATCACAGAACACAAAGCAAAGAACATGGGCTAAAAAGGACCTGTGCCAGTTTTTAGTGCCCTATTATAGGCTTGCATGAACAATCATGTAATTTGCATCTCCATTGTTTAAAGTCACTTTAGGAAAACCACCTCCACATTGTCTAAGTCTTACTTCGGGGTTTTTTTCTTAAGCATTAGGTAGTACATGTGAAGATTAAAATCAATGCACTACTATCTTTCATAAATAAAAAAAATCATGTTTACATTTTGAGTTTAATGATTCATTGATTATTTTATATCTACTGTCTTCAATAAGAAAAATAAACTTAGAAGAGTGTGCTGAGCTTCAAAAAGTCATGTATTTTACTTCTAATTATTATTTGATTTGTAAAGCTTTTTAATCGAGCCCTTTGTATTCTCCAGCAGGATATAATATGTTTTTATGCTTAAAATTCATTATATTCTTCTATTCAAAACTTGATCACTAACTTATCAATATATAGTGAAAATTGTTCGTCATTTAAATTTAGTTTTAAGATATATTTTTTTCCTTGCTTGCAAAAGAACTTTTAAAAGCTTTGAATTGAAACAATTAGAAGAAGTTTGACCAAATCTTAATAGGCTCCCAAACAAAAATGTGGGCTTTCTAAAGTGACAAATAAGAGTAATAAGACAAATGGCTATAATGGTATTGACCTGTTCACCTAACAGAACCATTTAAACTTGGTTGCCGTGGAAAACCATGCTGAGAAAGAAACAGCAGGAGAAATCTAATTTAGTGCTAGGGCCAGTCAGTACCTCCATGGCTACTTTCTAGTCTCTTTTCCTTGGAATTGTTTCTCAGGGTCACCAGTTGTGTCCCCACATTTGCCCCAGAAAATTGATGACGCTTCAGAATGTTCTGCACACAAATATACTTACCCTCTCTTTACCATTAAACAAGTGTGGAATAAAGCACCCTAACACTCTGACATGAACGACAGTTCATTTTGGCTGCCTGCTTAATTACATACACTATTTGTAGGAAGTTGCCATTTTAGTCTTTATTTTTCTTGACTTCTCGGTAGGATTCCATACTGCTAACCTTTGTCACTTGTAAGATTCTCTTTCATTGATATAGATGATGTTATGCTCTCCTTTGTCAGTTTTACAAACTCGTCCCCTTGTACTCTCTGGGTAATTAAAAACTCAGCCCTCCTCTTTTACCATTCAAAACTTTTCTCTCCATGGAATCTCATCCTCACTGAAGGCTCTGATTACCACTCATGCACTGATGAGTCTCAAAATTTTATCTCCATGCTAGACCATTCTTCAGAACTCTAGGACTATACATTCCAATCTCTGGGATAAGTTAATGACCCACATCCAAAACTGCTCTTCTCTTTCTTAGTGTTCTCCACATCAGTGAATACTATCAACTTCAATCAACAACTAGCAATTATACAAGTCAGAAACCCACGAGGTATTTTGGAGTTCTTTTTCCCCTTCAAGTCCAATCCAGTAGCCCATCCTGATGGCTCTTGCTCCAGAATTTATGCCACCTCTGTTCCTTTCTTCTTCCACTTCTACCACCCTATTGAAAGCCACCACAATCCCTCACCTACCCTACTGCACAGCCTTTTATTTTTTATTTTTTTTAAGTTAAACATTTTTTTGGACCAATTTACATTTAACTGGCCTTCCTATGTCTCCTCTTATCCCCTTCCAGAAACTATAGACAGTTCCACCTATAGACAGTTATTTAAAAATTATGAACCTAACTTTATGAGATCTTACAATCACCTCTCTATTAAAATAATCCACTGGCTTTCTACTGAGTTTCCAAGGAAGACCACAAGTCTTTCCATGGTCTTCCAGGTCCTATAAGGTCATGCTACCATTCCTCATCTTAACATTATGGTCCTCTCAGTTCTCTGCGTTCTAGTCACTCTGGCTATTTTAAGTTCTTAAATAACTGATGTCCCTTACACCAGGGGTCCCCAAGCCCCAGGCCGCGGACCGGTAGCAGTCCGCAGACTGTTAGGAACTGGGCCGCACAGCAGGAGGCGAGCAAGCGAAGCTTCATCTGCCACTCCCATCACTCCCCATCGCTCGCATTGCCGCCTGAACCATCCCCCCCATCACCCGCATTACTGCTTGAATCATCACCCACCCTTCCCCCTCCCCGGCCGTGGAAAAACTATCTTCTACAAAACCGGTCCCTGATGCCAAAAAGGTTGGGGACCGCTGCCTTACACCACAGAATCTTTGCACACGCACTGACCTTTGTTCACTTTTCCTAGAATTCTCCTCCCACCCGCCCCCACCATGTTCTTCCCTCATATATCAACTCATTAATAATCCTATCAGAGAAGTCTTTCTTTTCATAAGGCAGAAACACCATCAAATTCTTTGCTGAAACAAGGGTGAGAAATAAAGATTGCAATACTTATATTCAACACATTGCCATTATGAGTTTAGTTTTTCCAGTTCCGAAAATTAAGCTTAGGAAATGTGTCTGTTCTTGCGCATAACTGCACATCTTATTAGATACAAATATTTTGCTTTGACTCTAGCGGTTTGTTAATAAGTATTTTAATATAGATGAAAAGCTTACATTTGTAATAATACAGTTACACACTGGGTATAGATGAGTCATGTATTTTTTGCATTTTTTTTCTAAGCAGGACTTGGTGTTAGCATAGAAAAGAAAAATAAAATAAAATGGAATTGAAATGATTCATGGCCTCACTTGGAAGAAGAATACAGTGGATGGTGGAATCCTTCTGAAAGGGAGCTAGGTGACTTATAGAGGAGGCTGTAAAATAATACTTGGCTGCAAGTCAGAAGATCATTTTGTTAATAGTTTCTACTACTAACTTGGTAGGACTTTGGCTAAGTCACAGTCTTTATAAACTTGGTTTTCCACTTAAAATAAGGGATACAGATTGACTAAAATGACATGTATAAAAACACATATTACTGAACAGCCTTCAATAGCAATTCCCTTCCCCTTCCTTACCCAGCTAGAAATTCTTCTTAAAGCCTTGCCCCAGTCAGGCATGAGTGGCTCAAAATGACACAGCAATCTGAAGCAATATTTGCCAGAGTTATTCCTAGCCACCACATTTCATGCCTAAATCTAATTCTCTGCTTTTCTTCTAGGCCTCACTTCTTCATTTGTTAAATTTTGGTTTATTTGTATTTTCAGCTAAAAAGCTTGGCAATTTATTTCTCATTTCATGACTGTTTTTCTGACTTGCTGTAGTGGGTCTCCTTTGGTGACAACTTAGATATTATTCCCATGTTATAATGGTCTTGTCACCATAGGATCCTTCATAGTAATGCTGGACCTTCACAGAATCTAACCCCTCCTCCTCACCTTTGGCTCTAGGGTTTCTCTAGGAGACTGTAAAATCTTTCTACCTCTTCCCATTATTTCAAGCAGTGCCCCCTAAAAGGCTTTGCTCTTTCTCCCACCTACTATTTTGTAAACAATACACCTTCAAAGTCAATGTAGCCTGATTGGACAGATTTATTTTCTATTTGTTTATCCAGTGCTGTGCTGAACAGAACCAAAATGAATACATTTACATAATTCTTTTCTGATGCTAGAAATATTAGTTTAATAAAAAGGCAAGTCAATGGCCAAATTTAAGATACTTGTAGTAGGTTTGAGCTTAGATTCCATGAGTCTTATGTGAATAAGTTTTCTATTCACACTATCTCCAACTACTGGAATTTAATCTCTCAAAAATCAGGGACTTGGTTCTTTTATTTACTACTATACTCTCCAGAAACAAGAACGGTGCCTGAGACATAGTACGCATTTAATGAGTATTTGTCAAATGAATGAACACCATTACACATCTAGGTATGTTTTTTAGAAGAATTCAAGAAAGTGCTACCATTGTATGGATAATCTGATAGAAACTCAAGATACATTAACACAAGTATTTTATTAGTTTATAGAAAGAAATTGTAAACAGTTATGCACCACTAATTAAATACTAAACACAGTGCCACCAGGCAACCTGTCATGCAAAGAGCATACTGAGAAGTAAAAGAAGTATGATGCTAATCATTCTTTTAATAAAATGTCAACTAAGAAAGTAAAACACTTAGTGTATGACTTCTGTGCAGCTAAAACTGAGTAGGCACATACATACATACACACACAGACACACACACACACCACATCCCTCAAATAAAGTTCACACAAAGTCTGGCAATATTTTTGTTTAATACATTAAGTAAAAACGATGCTTAAGATATTAAATAATTTCCCAAAGCTAAAAACTAGATGAGATAATACCCAAGTCCAATGCCTCTTGCTTCATTTCCAGTTTTTAATTTTGACTTTAAACTTGAACTTGGAAAAGTCATATATAATAAAAATTCTGAGAGAAATGAAGAAGGGCAGGTTAATACTAATACTCGATAATCATTTGAATCCAGCTAGTTTGTTAAACACTCTTTATACATAAATGGGATTTGCCTTAAGGCTTTAGATAAGGTAAGTATATTAAATTCCCCAAACTTCGTTAGGAAATAAAATACCTAATTTCTGTGAACTAAAGTTTATACCAATAACTTTCAAAGCTTTATGATCACCAAAATAAACCACCTAAGCATTCAAAAAACATCTTCTTCAGATGCCATCTATAGAAATTCTGATTTACTATACCTGGGTTTGGGGTCAGAATTGGTGATTTTGATGATAAGCTAGGCTTGGTTGACAAAATTAAATGGGAAGCATGCTGATGATATGAGCACTACTTACGGAAATGCAAAAGATTATGTAAGGTACCAAGAAGCACCTGTATTTCGTGAGGCGGAGCTGAGTTTTAAAAATTATCCTTACAATTTCTTTCTGCTTTCAGTTGGTCAGTGATATATACTATATTTTGAGCAAACTCTGTCCATTTTACTATATTGTAATACTATAATACTATATTTTGAGCAAACTCTGTCCATTTTCCAACTGTTGCATCCATTACTCACTTTTCCAAAATTGTCTCTATGTATTTCTCAAAATCCCAGCATATAGAATGGTATTTAATAGTTCTATTTTAATCACTGTGAAAGGGCAGTGTGGCATAGAAAATAGACCTGCCTAGACTTATCTACTTTCAATAACCCATCACACAACTGTTTATTTCTCCTTGTATATCTCCTCTTTCTCTGCCATCTTTTCTCTGTAAATATCTTTCTTTATTAATCAATTAACTCCCAGCATCATATATTATATTTCTCCTCGATATCAGCAGGATTCTTAGCTGCAAACAAAAGAATACACTTTAAATAGTTTAAGTATAAATTAAATATATTCATGATATTTGCTCATTCTCAAAACCTCTGGGATATCCGGAGAATTAGGCTTGCAGTACCTAGGTAGTTGTGAAGTTTAATTTCACTATGGAATTTCTCTAAATTAATATCATAATATCATGCCACCACATACCCACTGGAATGGCTAACATAAAAAAGATTGACAACAATACTGCTGAAGATGTAGAGCAATCAGAAATTTCATACATTGCTGGTGGAACAGTGAGTTTAATAACTGGGAGGAAGTATGTTAGGGGCTCTTTGAGTATTTACAATGTTCACTTTGCTGCCAACAGTGGTGATCACACAGGCATTTTCACGTGGTAATTTATTGAGCTGTATACTTACTGTGTTGTTTTTCTTTATGTATCATATCCAATAAAAGAAAAAGATTTTGGGTGGTCAAAGAGCATGACAAACACCACTACACCTTCTCTCCAGGTTTAATATAGAAGGCTTTGAGTTGGGGTGGTGAGGGAACCAATATAGACTTTACAGCACTCTACAGGGAGAACTAGAGAATAAAGGCACACGGCTGATCTATGGTCAAGCAATTTGAGAAACCAATTACACTTTGCCATTGCCAAACTTATATCAATATAATGAGACCATTACTATATACTATTTGGTTATAATATTTTCACTTCTATATATGGTTACTGTAAAATGACCCCCCAGTGACGAGAAGAGGAAACCACTACCCAAAAGGTAGCCAACAAGAAAAATGAAAAAGTCAAGCAGTCTTAATTCTGAGCCACATTCACGAACATGCATTTAATCACATTATAAAAATAGAATTTTCAGCAATGATTCTCCAGAAAAAGTATTGCAGAGTGACTATTCCCAAGAGGTATCCCTGTTTTCTCACTCTGATGTCCATATTCTCCTTAAATGTTTAAAAATAAAATGACTTTTGAACATCGGACCTGAAATTGTATTTTAATTTTATGATTCAAACTGATATTAAGTATACTCTATTTTTATTGATGTTATTAGTCTTGATATGCCATATCATTAACAAATAAATTCAAAAGCATGGGAGAGATTATATCCTGTGAACCAGATTGAAGGTGATTTTTTCCCTAAATTACATTGCAAATTTTAACTTTGAAAGCTCCCTGTTTGACTAACGAGAATTCTTAATTCTAGATCTAGTTTTCAGCTGCCAAAAGACTTCAAAGGATTGCTGGGGCACTGCTGTCTCATATACAGAGCCTACCCTTGGTCCTGCCTACCAGGGTAAAGGATGGTTGGAAAAAATCACCTGAAACTGAACTCTTTTTTTTTTTTTTTAATTCATTTATTTATTTTTTGACTGCGTTGGGTCTTTGTTGCTGCGCACAGGCTTTCTCTAGTTGCGGCAAGCGGGGGCTACTCTTCATTGTGGTGCGTGGGCTTCTCATTTTGGTGGCTTCTCTTGTTGTGGAGCACGGGCTCTAGGTGCACAGGCTTCAGTAGTTGTGGTGTGTGGGCTCAGTAGTTGTGGCGCACGGGCTTAGTTGCTCCGTGGCATGTGGGATCTTCCGGACCAGGGCTTGAACCCATGTCCCCTGCACTGGCAGGTGGATTCTTAACCACTGCGCCACCAGGGAAGTCTGAAACTGAACTCTTTGATGTTGGCACTTTCCAACAATGTTGAATCAAGGTCAAGGTCACCACTACTATTTCTAAATTCAACACCTAGCAGCAGCACAGGAGCTCAGCACCAGGAATTTCCCCTAAGACATCTAATAGACCAAGTGAAAATGCTCAGGAAAAAAGTTGCATCTGTAATTGCAGTACACATATCCACAGTCATCTGTACCTTAAATCATCAGCTCTAGAGGTTCTTTGTAAAGTACATAGTCCAGTGAACCAAGATGGACTCACTCTTGCAGTTAGCTCATACTGTTAGAACTCTCTGCTACTGAGGAACAAATGGCAGCTGGAGGCAATTAGACTGTCTCTATTTCATGGCTATAGGGTTCACTGGAACCACAACCAGCCCCTTTCCAAGGGTATGCAAAGTGGAAGCAGCAAGGTTCCAAGGGTACATTAGCCCAAGTCCATATTTCAACACAAAGTCTGTGTCTTGATAAATGGGAGCATTAACTTCACATGGAAAGACGAGCACAATTGATATCTGTCTCTTCTTTTTATGTGATTTCTATAGTTCTCCTGGGTTTACATGTCTCACTCCCTAAGGGCAGTATTTCATGGTCCCATCACTATAATTTTGGTTTCTTGGTGGCTCTCAATCTTACCAAACATGTATTGTTCCAGGAAAACTTTCCTATCAGATGAATTTGATCCACTGGCTAAGGTCTGCTCAACCTTGCTTCAGGGAAATCAGCACTTTAAAAAAAATTTAGAAGTAAAGGCAGTGTAAAGATGTAAAGATATATAAAGAGACAAATGGAAAAGAATAGAAAGCCTATATACAAAAATGGTTAATTTATGAAAAAGAAGGTACAACAAACATATGGTAAAGCTGTTTCTGGGCAACTGGACATTAGATATGGGGAAAAAATGTTGTATGACTTCATATCATACCAAAAATTATATCCCAAGTGATGTGAGAGTCAAAACAATTTCTAGAAGATAACACAGGAGAATAACTTCATAAAATTGAATTAGGAAAAGAGCTCTCAGATATACTAAAAATGCCCTAGCCATATGGCAAAAATAGACAAATAGGGCTACACTGAAAGTCCATGAAAATATTCCTTTGGAGGAGTGAAGAGGTAAGCCACACATTGGAAGAGGATATTTGCAATAAACAACTGACAAAGAATTTGTATCCAGAATATATAATTTTGAGAAACTCTTACGAATCCAAAGGAAAATACAGAAAATTCAATATAAAATGGGCTGAAGACTTGAACATACACTTGCCAAAAGATATATACAAATGGTCAATAAAAATATGGAAAACAAGCTCAAAATAATTAAAGGGGGCTTCCCTGGTGGCGCAGTGGTTGAGAGTCCACCTGCCGATGC